>NC_079429.1:4797855-4910355 GCF_026213295.1 Gadus chalcogrammus
CTCTCTCTCTCCCTCTCTCTGTGTCTCTCCCTTTCCCTCCCCCTCTCCCCCCCTCTCTCTTCCTTCCTCTCTCTATACTTCTCTCCCTTTCCCTCCCCCTCTCTCCCCCCTCCCTCTCTCTTCCTCCTCCCTTCCCCTCCCTCTCTCTTCCTCCCTCCCCCTCTCTCCCCCCCTCCCTCCCTCCCTCCCCCCCTTTCCATTCCGCCACAACGTTCCCGTTTCAGAGAGGCGTCCCACTGGGGGATGGAGTTAGGCGTCGCCACAGCGACTGTTCCAAACTCTGTGTGAACCACAACGTATGGCGCTCTGAGCGCCTTTGTTAATAAAACATCAGACAGGCCTCGTGTGTTTCCTGTGTGGCGGCGGCGGCGGCGGCGGGGTCACGCCCCCCGTGGTCGGGACGGTCTCACTGTGGTCCACGATGAAAGGGCGCCCGCACGGTTGGCAGTGTTGGCACGGCAACAAAGCCTCCCAGCTCTCCTCCGTGTATCGTCATGCCGGCCACGTTGCCAAGGACATCAGAAAGGGGCCGCATTCCGCTGTTTATTTTTGTTACTTTATTTTATTGCGAAAAACGATATAAGGAGGTTCTGCCGCTGATTTGCATAATCACCGCAGACGGGAGAGTGCGGTTGGCTGCTCCGGAGCTAGGAGGAGAGGTGGCCCTGAATGTGTAAAATACGCCCCGATTAGGAGAGTATGAGAGCATACTTTAATAAATCAGATGACGGGGGCGGGCTGGGCCTCAGAGGTCTGATCTGATGAACACGGAGAGAAGGGAGGCTTCAGAGCAGCGCTGCCTCTACCCCTTTGTCGTTTTATTAAGCATCCTCGTTAGCCGACGGGCCAATCAGCAGCTACGAGGAGGCAGGGGCCCGGATAGAGCCAGGTCAGAGGGGGGTCAAGGGTCAGCCTGGCTGGGACGACCTCTGCAGGCGCACGGATCGCAGCGCTGACCCTCACATAGGGCAACATGAGAGAGAGAGTGGGAGAGAGCGAGAGCGAGGGGAGGGCGAGATAGAGAAAGAGAGAGAGAGAGATAGAGACAGAGAGAGAGGGCGAGATAGAGAGAGAGAGAGATAGAGAGAGAGAGAGAGAGAGAGACGGAGGATGAGATAGAGACAGAGAGAGTGGGCGAGATAGAGACAGAGAGAGAGAGAGAGAGATAGAGACAGAGGATGAGATAGAGACAGAGAGAGAGGGTGAGATAGAGACAGAGAGAGAGGGCGAGATAGAGACAGGGCGAGATAGAGACAGAGGATGAGATAGAGATAGAGACAGAGAGAGAGGGCGCGAGAGATAGAGAGAGAGGACGAGACAGAGACAGAGACAGAGACAGAGAGAGAGAGAGAGAGAGAGAGAGAGAGAGAGAGAGAGAGAGAGAGAGAGAGAGAGAGACCAAGCCCCTGATGCTCTGGATACCAACAGGTCAGTTTTTTCTAAAACCTTTACGACTGTCTTGACTTTACTTAAAATCTTAGAAGGAAAAAGGATTACTTACCCTTTAAAGAGTAAACATCGTTGTTTAATATTCACAAAAAGCACATTTACATGGAGGCTAATCAGCTCCGTGGGCCCCCTGTTGTGGGCCCCGTTTGTCACACATTAAGATACAGCAGAGCTGGAAACAGATGAGGCTGCTTAAGACTGATCACACAGTTTGATTATGAACATAAAACCACTGTAGTTTGGACGGGGAGAGAGAGCGAGAGTAAGAGGGAGAGAGAGAGTGAGAATGAGAGAGCGAGAAAGCTAGAGAGAGAGAGCGATACAAGAGCAAGAGAGATAGAGACGGAGAAAACGACAGCAAGGGAGCGAGTGAGAACGTGGGAGCGAGTGAGAGCGACAGCGAGGGTGAGTGTGAGAAAGAGAGCGCGAGAATGAGGGGGAGAGGGGAGAGGGAGAGAGAGAGAGAGAGTGACAGAGAGAGCCAGAGCGAGAGAGAGAAAACCTTACCTCACGATCTGCTCAGAGACGGCCTTGTTCTGGAACTTGGCAGGAAGGTCCAGAATGGGCTTCACGGTGAAACACTGGATGTCTTCGAACAAAAGGGTTAAGGAAACGCACCACTACTCTCGTTGACATGATGATAGAACACAACATTGTGAAACTGTCAGACAGCACATGAACTCACTCTCCCTCCCTCTCTCTCTACCTCTCTCTCCCCTCCCTCTCTCTCTCCCCCCTCTCTCTCTCTCTCTCCCGCCCTCTCCGAGCATATGAAGGTGGTGTTGGATACACTGGCCGGAGGACGCCTTGATGTCCTCGCTAGGCGGCGTGGTGGTCTTCATCTTCTCGGCGTTGGGAAACTGGGTCAGCACACGGGCCTCAAAGTCCTCACGCCGCTCGTACTCCTTCCCCCGGTAGATGAACATCTTGTTCTAGGAGGGGGGGAGGACGTGTGGAACACCTCGGTCATTTCATCCATACACCCCTTTAACAGTAGAGTCGCTCCGATAACGATCCCAGCATCGGAATTCTTCCGATAGTGCCTAAAATATAACAGTATACAATCAGTTATCGGTGAGTACGCAAGTCTATGCGTCGATCCGATACCATCACGTTACTAGCCAAATTATTTATGCACGCTATGATAATTTCTCATTTCTCATACTGTATCACCATCATGGTCACAAGCTTCTTCTACTGCATTAACACCTATCTTTTCAATATACAAACAGACAATAAAAGTCATGGACCGGAAACCCATGAGATGGCATCACTGCGGCATTCTAAAAAAACACAACCTTTTCACCTTTGATAACTTTATTCATTTTAGTAATCTTCAATTGTTTTTCAAGTGTGTAAATAACCATGTGTCACCACTGTTGTCTGAATTGGCCATCAGACGTCAGAGCTCTCGTCGGGCAAATACACGAGCCTCCATCAATGGTGATTGTCTTGTTCCCATGTACAGGACATCTTTCGGTCAGTCTGTCTTCTCTGCAAAGGGGGCAAAACTATGGAACCTCTTGCCCACTAGTCTAAAACTAGAGACTAACAGCAACACTTTTAACAGAGAACTTAAACAACGGCTCAAATCAAATCAACAGTGCTCACACAAATAATTTACAACTGGTTTATTGTTTGATCCTGCTGCCTTTGTTTTTCTCTACGTAGCCTATGTATATATATTCGACTCATTATATTGCTGCTCTGTACTCTACTGTATACTGCATTTTTACTCTTTTTAATTATCACTATCAGTTTTTTATCAGTATTTGATCTTGTTTCTGTCTTGTTTAGTTTCTTTTGTTGTTTTCAAAAAGCCTCCTGTGGACAGGTGTTGTAAACTAGCCTTTATGCTAATACACTGTAAACAATGCATCTGGTTCGTCCAATGACATTGTCATGTCCATGTCCAAATAAAATCTACTATACTATAGCTCATTTACTACACAGGCAGAGAAGGCTGCGTTCGTTAACGGTTGGAGGTGGAAAGTCGTATCGGCCAAAGTTCAGGTATCGGGAAGGAAGGAATCGGAACATCTCTATTTAACAGAGGCGCCATCGTTAGACAAACCCAGCTGAGGACACTTATCACGTGTGGGTCACTTCCCCACAGAGGTGCTCTGGGGTAATGTCCATTCAACACTCCACCTAGGAGACTTTTACTGGGCTCCTCCAGACAAGGACGTGGTGGTGGTGGTGGTGTTGGAAGCGGGTTTATTGTAACGTGACCTGTTGCTCCATGTTGCCATGCAGGAGATCTCAGGAGAGTGTGAGGGGTGATGGCTGGTTCGACCTTGACAGGTGTCTGTCTGACTCAGGCCAGGTGAGGCTGCTTGAACCGGCCATCTTCCACACACACACACACACACACACTCTGCAATCTGCTACGGCATAGTGGATCAGAGATTAGGCAAATTCTAACATCCTGATAAACGAGGGAAGTAAGGAAAAACGGTGACCGTCAAATTGCCGCCAAAGCAGCAGCACACAGTAATTTACCGCCTATAAATAACAGGGCCAGCGTGTATTCGTCCCCTCTGCAATCATCGGTCATTCCAAGGCTACCAGAAGGCGCTGCCGTCGTCTAATAGATCACCTCACATATCGTCAATAACAGGCTGAAGTAACTTCCTGTTCCTGTACTTAATCTTTCGATCTACACCTGTGTTTTTTCTCCAGCGAAAAGAGTCCAACGCTACTTCTACTCCTTCAGGCTTCCGATGCTAATGTGATGCTAATATGATGCTAATGTAATGCCTATTTAAAATCATCTATGACTGTTTGGAATTACAGGTGTCTCTGTGGCACCCACACACTCAGCTCTTAGGCATTACACCCCAATGCTTAGAAGGGAACTGCTGATTCATTCAAGAAAAGGAGAGAAGTCAGAGTAGAAGTAGTTCACCAGCTTTTGTTCTTTGGGCAGCATCCAGGGACGGTTCCCCCTTTGTGACATGAAGCCCTCCTTTGGAGCTCTTCCCTCCCGAGAGCAAAAGCACAAAAGCTCTCAGACAAACATGCACACCTATGAACACACAATGCTCGTGTACACACACATACACACACCTAATTCTCCCCAATTAATTAAACGAATTGCAGCCATGAAATATGCTTGGGACAGTTTTCAAATTCTCTCTGACAGATAAGGTGACAAAGGCGCATTGACTTTTGGGAGTCATTCAGCTCCAACGCAGGAGCGGAAAGAAGCTGGCAGACAATACGAAGCTGCCACTGCCACGAGATGAGCCCGACATTTTGGAAACTAGAACCTATTCAAGGTCCGTGTATTGCAAGTTAATTCAGAAGACGAACACACAGATGTCGGCATAAGTATGTATATTTATGTTCTCACTCATCTCCATGTCCCACTCCTCATTTGTATTCCTGAAGACAAGGTAAAGAATGGAAATGTCTCCCTTTGAGCGGATGCATCTCCTCCATGGCTGATGAGTCATTTCAGATCTTTAACTGGAGTCGAATCAACAATCTTAACTGACACATGATATTTGGAAGCTCCGAAAAGTTTGCTCTCAGATTGTGTACCTTATTAAATCAAAAACGAATCTGGAAAATAGTAAACAGAAACAGAAAGCATTGTCTTTTTTTAGTGCAGTCGAGCACAGAATGTGTTCGACTGGGTTCTAAAGACAATGTGGTTCTATTTGGGTTCAATGTCACGTTGTCATGTGATCAAGCTGGCACGATAACAGGCATGTTACATAGCCCTGTGTTAGTCGGGATTGAGCCAACGGAGTTCTGACTAATCAACAGAACCCAGATTCTGTCTTCCATCATTCAACAATCAAGAGTGGAGTGTCCAATCACAGCCCGGGGGGGGGGGGTAGTCATCAGTGCTGACTGGCTCAGGCGAACTCTGTGATGCAACGAACACAAAAGCGTTTTCTTGAAATCAAACATAATCAAAACTTAAACCAATTCACCCACGGGAACTTTGAAGGTATCTCCTCTGTTTCGAGCTGACAGCGACAACTTCAGCAAACATCCAGAGTTCCTGCAGAGTTTGAGACTGACAGTCGAGACGAAGGCGGTGGGATGTGCATCTGTGGATCATTTTCTAAATCAGCTCATATACCGCCGTCTAATCACATTAACAACCAATGCATCATAAGCCACTGAATTAGACCCCTTTTGTGCTGTTACAATGCACTGGGTGGTGGTGGTGGTGGTGGTGGTGGGGGGGGGGGGGACAGAGCGGTGGTTATCAGAGCTATTGATTTCCTCGTATAATTGACTATTCCCCGTAGGCGCCGGCGCCACACAACAGCGAAGGCGCCGAGAGAAAGTGAAGACGACGTTAATGGGATTCATCTTAATTAGCGGGCCCACATTAATTACCCCTTCGACACCAACCCCCCCACCTCCACCTCCTCACCTATCTGTCTGGGTTGAGCGCTGCTCAACGGGTGCCGGTACTTTTTAGGGTTCTTTTATTCCCGCTCTTCATCACCACCGATCAGGCCCAGGGTCGTGTTCGGGCGTTAGCCGCGTGACGCTAACGCGGAGGATAGACGACCTGACGGGCCGGAGAGGAGGCAGGGCAGCGGGGCGGCCATGATGCGGGACGGGAGACAGAGCGCTGAGCCACGCGGCGCAAGAAAAAAGGGTTACCCTTTAATCAACGGCGGTCTTAAAGGGGCGCCAGGGGGCCAGCCGTCTTTAAGGGGAACCCAGTAGCCAGTGGTCTTAAAGGGGAGCCCAGGAGCTCGTGGTCTTAAAGGGGAGCCCAGGAGCTCGTGTTCTTAAAGGGGAGCCCAGGAGCCCGCGGTCTTAAAGGGGAGCCGAGGAGCTCGCGGTCTTAAAGGGGAGCCCAGGAGCTCGTGGTCTTAAAGGGGAGCCCAGGGGCCCTCTTTCTTAAAGGGGAGCCCAGGAGCTCGCCGTCTCAAAGGGGAGCCCAGGAGCCCGCGGTCTTAAAGGGGAGCCCAGGGGCCCTCTTTCTTAAAGGGGCGCCGTCACGCTCAGCTTTATTGCAACGGAGGAGAGTTCCAGTTCATTATTAGATATTGGAGGAGCATTTGGACCATTTCAATCATCATTCAAAATCAATAACAATAACGGACGCAAATCCCGGACCATTGCTCCAGCTGGGGTTTGATGGGGAATGGTCAGAGGTCAAACTGTTTCGAGGATTTCTCAATGAAACAACAGAGGGACTTTTTCAAACGTCCATATTGAAAATGAACCTCCATCGTTCCTGCTGCTCTCCTCTTCTCCATTCCTGCTGCCGACCGGAATGGAGAAGAGGAGAGTTTCCCAGCAACATCCTCATAAAACACAAAGCTAGGATGAACATCCGTGTGGATGACATCAGCAGCCGGGATGAGAGGCCGGGGTAAGCCTACAAGGCACACGCACACAAAATACCAAATCCCAGCAGAGCTGCGAACCGACAGCATGAAAGGGAGGCAGGCGCTCCCGGGAATCAAAGGCTGAGAGTGGGAATGCTTTTTCAAAGCGGAGGTTTTGGGTGGATGGGTTTCCCTCGCTGTCGGAAGCTCGGACGGAAAAACCTGCTTGATGCGAAATTGGGCCGGCTGTGATCCCCACTTGCATCGGGCAGAACCGGACTCTAACCCCCCCGTCTCATCTGCAGTCTGGGTGGATCTGGACCCGGGGGGGGGGGGGGGGGGGGGGGCATTGGGCTGAGCCAACGTTTATGGACTGGTATCACCGTGACGATGGGAGAGAGAGAGAGAGAGAGAGAGAGAGAGAGAGAGAGAGAGAGAGAGAGAGAGAGAGAAGGAGAGCGAGAGCGAGAGCGAGAGAGAGAGAGAGAGGGAGAGAGAGAGAGAGAGAGAGAGAAGGAGAAAGAGAAGGAGAAAGAGAGCGAGAGCTAGATAGAGAGAGAGGGAGAGAGAACGAGAGAGGGAGGGAGAGAGAACGAGAGCGAGAGCGAGAAAGAGAGACAGTAAGATAGAGAGAGAGCAAGAGTAAGAGAACGAGAGAGAGAGCGCGAGACTGAGAGCGAGAGAGACGGTGAGACAGAGACAGAGAGAGAGCGAGAGTGGCTGGACCGATGGGACAGAGCCCAACCTCACTCCTGACCCCCCCCTCTCTATTTCCAAAGCCAGGTCCAATCATTCTCTGCCATTCAGAGCGGCCCCTCCATCCAGGAGCCGTTTGGGCCCTCTCAGAACCACAGCTGTTCTTTGGTTTGTTCTGAGGGGGGAACTGAACTACGCCCGGTCAGAGAACCCATTATCCCAGGCCTGCTCCACTCCAGCTCCACCGTACCAGCCAACCCATCATGTGGCGGTGGTGGTAGTGGGGGGGCGGGATGAGAGACAGAGAGAGAGAGAGCGAAATGGGATACTCATGTTTTGTTGGCGAGGAGGAGGAGAGCTCCGTGATGATGGGTTGTTTCAGCCTCAGAGCTCCACCACGCTTCAACTGCTCCTGCTTCAACTACACACTGATACTGGTGTGTGTGTGTGTAGGTGAGTGTGAGTGAGTGAGTGAGTGAGTGAGTGAGTGAGTGAGTGAGTGAGTGAGTGAGTGAGTGAGTGAGTGAGTGAGTGAGTGAGTGAGTGAGTGAGTGAGTGAGTGACTGAGTGACTGAGTGACTGAGTGACTGAGTGACTGAGTGTGTGTGCTCACCCGTAGGAAGGAGGGGAAGCCCATCCCGTAGTAGCCCATGGCGAAGTAGTCCAGCTTGGGCCGAATCACCTTCACGATGTTCTCATAGAACTGGGCCTGCTTCCTCTGTAGGGGCACAACGTACAGAGCGCTTAGGGCGGAACGTACAGAACATACAGAGCACTAAGGTCAGAACGTACAGAGCGCTTAGGTCAGAACGTACAGAACGCTTAGGCCAGAATGTACAGAATGTACAGAACGTATAGAGCGCTTAGGTCAGAACGTACAGAACGCTTAGGCCAGAATGTACAGAATGTACAGAACGTATAGAGCGCTTAGGTCAGAACGTACAGAACGTACAGAACGCTTAGGCCAGAATGTACAGAATGTACAGAACGTATAGAGCGCTTAGGTCAGAACGTACAGAACGATTAGGGCAGAACATACAGAACATTTAGGAGAAAACGTACAGAACATACAGAACGATTAGGGCAGAACGTACAGAACGTACAGAGTGCTTAGGTCAGAACGTACAGAGCGCTTGGGTCAGAATGTACAGAACATTTAGGAGACAACGTACAGGTCACAATGTACAGAACTTTGAGGTCAGAACTCTGAGGTCAGAACGTACAGAACAGAGTGTATAGGTCAGAATTAATAGGTTAGAACATACGAGACAGAACGTATAGGACAGAGTGTATAGGACAAAACGTACGGAACAGAACGTACAGAACAGAATGTCTGGAAGAGTAACCTATGGGTCAAAACATATAGAACTGTTCCTTAGAGAACGGCAACAAAGACAGAACCGTACCAAATAGGAAATGTACCATTTACAACATTTAGGCTGAACAGATGGACACTGAATATAGCTCGTAATACATGGAGATAATATAACATAAAATATAGACATAACCAAATATGCAGACTGTAGAGACATCCTATACTATACAGAATAGGATGCATTAATAAGAAAAGTAATAAAACAAACCGTTGTGCGGAATGTATAGAGTCCAAATGAAAGGCCATAATAAAATACCAGCACAAACAAATCCATACTGGCAGTCCTGCTGCGATGAGAATAACACTGTGGAAATGATCCAGGCGATACAGTGACTCTCTGCACTTCATTACAATATGACAATGTGCAGGAACACTTTACATTTAATATGACGAGTACGTTGACAGACGTCAACGTAGATGAGAAACTAGAGGAGAACATAGATGTTCTCAGGCGTCATTCATATATCATGTTTTACATTCATATGACGAGAACATTGACAAAAGTAGACGTTCTCAGACGTCATCAAACGTCGACGTTCTCAGACGTCAACAAACGTAGACGTTCTCAGACGTCTTCGCCCGAAGCACATTCTGTGCCTGGTAACTAGGCCTGCATTAACCTGCCATTGGGCCCTGGGGCTGAGAGGTGTCATAGGCCCCCTGAGAGGGGATCTTACAATGAAGATGTGTCAATTATTTTCCGACTGGTTAGACGACTGTGGCCCAGATACCACTAGCCCCCTTTTTTATTGGCTCATGATAGGCCTCTGATCTTTATAAGCCCCAAACAAAAATCACATTGACTTGGGCCTACGCCGATCGGGGGGCCTATCATGAGCCAGTATTAAAAGAAAAGAAGAAAATAACATTTAGCGCAGCTCATGATAGGCCCCCTGATCGGCGTAGGCCCTGGGGCTTCAGCCCAGGTAAGCCCGTGCATTAAGGCGGCCTTGATCGTAACCTATAACCAACGCGGCGCTCCTCTGAGACGGAGAACTGACAGAAACTTACAGAGACTAGAGAGAAACCAGAGAGGAACCAGAGGGGAACCACAGAGGAACGACAGAGGAACCACAGAGGAACCACAGAGGAACCAGAGAAGAACCAGAGAGGAACCAGAGAGGAACCACAGAGGAACCAGAGAGGAACCACAGAGGAACCACAGAGGAACCAGAGAGGAACCACAGAGGAACCAGAGAAAGTAGATAAACCACAGAGGAACCAGAGAGGAACCAGAGAGGAACCACAGAGGAACCAGAGAGGAACCACAGAGGAACCACAGAGGAACCAGAGAGGAACCAGAGAGGAACCACAGAGGAACCAGAGAGGAACCACAGAGGAACCACAGAGGAACCAGAGGAACCAGAGAGGAACCAAAGAGGAACCAGAGAGGAACCAGAGAGGAACCACAGAGGAACCACAGAGGAACCACAGAGGAACCACAGAGGAACCAGAGAGGAACCAGAGAGGAACCAGAGAGGAACCAGAGAGGAGCGACGAAGAGACGACTCACCAGGGATGCGCTGAGCTGCTCGAAGTCAAACATCTCGTTCTCGTACTGCTCCGCCAACTCCTTGCCCAGGATGATGGCTTCCTCCCACATCTGCGGGACACGGAGACGGCGGCAGAGACGTGATTAACAAGAACACAACGAGGAGCAGGGCTACGGCCTCCACGGTGGATTCAAACCCTCCACACACACACACACACACACACACACACACACACACACACACACACACACACACACACACACACACACACACACACACACACACACACACACACACACACACACACACACACACACAGAAGGTGAAGGGCGAAGGACAAAGGAAGTGTGCTGGATGGCATGCAGTTCAGGGTTCATCTACAGCAGGCGCCCACATGTGAAGCCATCCCGTTTCGATCTGATTGGTTTTAATAGCTGGCAAATAAGCGTGTCTCCCGGGTAACACCCCCCCCCCCCCCCCCCCTCCCCTGCACCCACCCCTCAACAGACCCCCCCCCCCTCCCTCTCCTGGCCCAGGGATGCATTCCAACAGCGCCATCAGAAGATAACTCGTTGTGTTTCTGGATGCGGCGGAGTGTTTCCTTTGCTCTGTGAGTGCGTGGGCGGCTGGAGTGCCGGGTAAAGCCTGCATTGTATTTGTGCAGAACAACACGAGTCCATGTCTTTATGCCGGCGGCGGCCGGGCTCATGGCTGTGCGGGCGGGCGGCGCCGCCTCTCACCTTGCCCTTGTCGAAGTAATTGATGATCTGCTGGTACAGCTGGTCCTTCAGCTGGCCCTGAGTGGACGCGTGGTAGCCGTCTCTCTGGGTCAGGTGGGCCGCACACGCCTCCTCCGACCACTGGGGGGAGGGGGGGGGGGTGGAGCAGAGTTAACGCACCGCACAGACACACACACTCAAAGACACACACACACACACACACTCAAACACACACACCCTCAAACACTAAAAACACAAACACACACTCACATGCACTCGGACACACACACACACTCACTCAAACACACATTCAAACACACGCTGAAACACACACACACTCAAACACACACACACACACACACACTCAAGCACAGGCTGAAGCACACACTCAAACACACACTTAAACACTAACACTCAAACATACACTTAAGCACACACTCAAGCAAACACTCAAACACACTAACAAACACTCAAACACACACTTAAATGTACACACACTCAAGCCCACGTACACTCAAACACACACACACATCCGGTGCGCCGGGAGGCAGAGCGGTGGCACACTGTGATTCTATTGGTTGAATGGCTTCAGGGCACGGGGTCGAGGGAATATGTATTTCTTTAAAGTGCCTCCCCCCCCCTCCCATCCCCCCCTGCCCCCCCCTCTGTCTAGTTCAGACTGGAGGGGGGGGGGGGTGGAGGGGATGGAGGGGTCCGGACAGGAAGCCTCCGGCTGAGGTCTGCTGTCGGGCATCAGAACCCTACGGCACAGAGTGACGCACACGCACATCGAATCTCACACACACACACACACACACACACACACACACACACACACACACACACACACACACACACACACACACACACACACACACACACACACACACACACACACACACACACACACACACACTGTCCACAGCCAATATAGTGTACATGCACTGGCTAGGACCCCCCCAGATGTATCAGTTATGAGCTATACATTTTTCAGATCGCAATAAGAGTGTTAAAAAAAATAAAAAGCGTAGTCTTGTTTCTTTACTCGTTGACTCGGTAGAGCAGCTTCACGACCGGTTGGTACGAAAAACATTCTGTCCAAAAACCAGACGTCTGCACAGCCAAGGGACCTTACTGCCCTGTCGGCCATGTTGGTTCCCCAAGTTCTCCCACCCCGGATTGCGTTAACAACCAAGATGTCCGCCAGGAGGATCAGGCCAACACTCTGCCTGCTGATTGGATGACGCCAGGCGGCGGCAGTGACACAGTTAAAGCGGGGAAGACGAACCCATTCGGCGGGCGAAAGGGGACCCACAGACCGAACTAAATTGCTGATCCCTCACAAAAGCCGTGTCCACGGGGCTGCTGTGAACCCACTCTCCTTAATGCACTGGGCCGCCCACCCCAGGCTCGCTGTCCTCCCCGGACCCCTTTCTGGTTTCACCTTTTATTTATCTGCAGAATAATTAATTAGTGTTGGCCGGTGTTCGGGGTGACGGTAAATCACACGGCGCTCTCTAAGGACGAGTCTGAGTGCACCGCACTCCGGATTTAAAGAGCGTCACGACACAGCGTATTTATAGATGAGAGCTGGCGTCGGGGTGGGGGGGGGGAGACAATCCATTGGTCCCTTGAGGACCTAGGGCCACCCTGCTCCCCCCAGTCCAGCACCCTGGTCATGTCACCGATGAGGTCACCCTTCTGGGCACAGTGTGTGTGTGTGTGTGTTTGTGTACATGCGTCTGCGTATGCATGTAACTGTGTATCTGCACGTGTCTTTGCGTGTGCATGTGCGTTGTGTGTGCGTTGTGTGTGCGTGCGTGTGTGTACCTTGAGCAGCTTGGCGTGCAGCAGCAGGGTGAATGCCGCCTCGGTGTAGTTGTCACACTCTTTGTGGAGGTCGCACAGCTTGTACAGGTACCTGGTAGAATGTAGAGGTTACTCCCAAGGTGTTCCTCGACTCCATGACCGTGGCCCTGCAGGGGGTCGATCGTAACGCCATCGAAACACCCCACAAAAACGAGGATCTGGGATGTGTTTATCACGTTCATTCATCATCGTTATTCACTACTTTTGGAATCGCGTCAAGGATGTCGTGGAAGCGGCTGCCAGGTGTTTTAGTGGGTACGCGTCTGTCTGGAGGAAACATCTCAATATGGTGCTCTGACATTAACTCAGAGACAACAGAGGATACGCTAAGCAAGACGTGCTGCCTGGAACGCTCCCTCCTCCTCCTCCTCCTCCTCCTCCTCCTCCTATTAGCTCATCCTGAGCGAGGAGGCAGCATCTGCTCAGCTCCAATCCGCCGAGCATATGGAGACTCAAACCGGGGGCGACCGGGCGAAGCCGCGATGTTCGTTTACGTCGAACCAAATACAAAAACGGTTGCATCCGGAAAACCCAATTAACAGGTGGGGGGGGGTTGTTGACACAGGCACTCGGGTCTCTCAGCCAATGGGAGGTCGGCAGACTTGAACCAAGGTACAGTCTTGGTGCATGGTCCACTCCTAACGCAGGCGGTCTCAATCCGCCCAGGGCCCGGTAGAGATACATAACTACACCTGAGTATATACACTACGTGACAAATTAACATTAAAGGAGCCGTGTGTTACCAATGGATTGTACTAAATCATAATATGACGACAATACGTCATCAGAGATGAGGTATTTAAAAATCGTTGTACTGGCTTCTCTGACAACAACGCTGCAGCCTGCAGATTCTCTTTTGACTTTTTTTCGACTTTTCGTGTGTTCTGGGTTGAATCGTTTGTTTGTCTGTTTGTTTGCTTTGGCCTGTGTGTTGTGATTCACTATGTTTCAAGTACCCCGGGTTGCCAGGTATGAAAATAATTGGGAAACAAACACGGCGTTCTGCAGCCATGGAAGCAAGCAAACGTACTGGATCCACTGAAATTATACTAGATTGTGCCCAACCTGAAGGGTTGGTTTAAGAAGTCAATAATATAACATCACTTCCATTTTGAAGTCCAACTATGTCACGATAATTACTTTATTGACTGATATATGGACATGAAATCTGTTTCATAACGGTCCTTTTCATTGAACGCGATTGTTTGATGCAACTTTCTCATTCAATATAATAATTAAAAATCATGGATCTAGATGGGACTGCAACATTTTCAAGGAACACTTTGTGACAGCTCTCGACTGCAAATGAATTAATTTTGCCACAATGATCACTGTACAAGGTGAAGAACAAGGGTGGAGGCTACAGCCTATTTACTTTCCTCAAAGCAGTCTTACTGCATCCATAGTGGTAAACGAGAATCTTAGACCTAGCATTATCGCCATCTGGTACATTATGAATCCCATAGCAGTCGGCACCACCAGCCAATGTTTACTTATTCACGTGCACATCGTTTGCTTTTGACAACAACAATGTGCAGTTGAGATGCAACACTTTCAATTTGGAAAACAACTTTCCCCCAAAGAGTGTTAGCCTACTTCTAGTAATCAAACAGGGAAACAACCTCAGAAACTAATTTCTTCAAAACACGGCTGTATTAAAGAATGCGCCGCCGCTGATCATAATCCCCTCATCCGAGTTCTTCCATTCGCTAAGCTATTTCAGACTTTGATTAAAAAGTGAAACTCTAAATCCTCTCAACACAAAGGATGTTCTGGTGGAACGACGGAGAAGAAGCTCTCCTGACCGGCTTTATGGGGTGGAGGGCTGAGTCCATCTGCCTTTTCGCTGGCGCGATTCTTGTTATATCAGTGGCATAAAATGGACTTAAAGTGACATCACAATGGTTTATCCTAATTATTTCTAAGATGATATAAAGTCCAACTAAGTGATTTATTGTGTCAGGCCTGGGAGTCAATACCCCCACGATACTGTCAGCATGCAGGTCCTTACCTGATGTACATCTCCTCTCTCTCGATCTCCTTGTAGAAGTTCTACAGGGGACACACAGACCGTAGAACCGTTATAACACAGAACCGCAACCACATAGAACCTTAACATATAACCGTTACAATATAGAACCAAACTAGTAACATATAACCGTTACAATATAGAACCGTAGTAACATATAACCGTTCAAAGATAGAACTGGGATAACATAGAACCTTGAAAACATAGAGATGTTACAAGATAGAACCGATACGACATAGAACCGTTACAACATAGAACCCTTACAACATAGAACCGTTATAACAGAACCGTTTCAACATAGAACCGTTACAACATAGAACCCTTACAACATAGAACCGTTATAACATAAAGCCATAACACCATAGAACCTTTATAACATAGAACCATAACAGCATAGAACCGGTAGAACAGAATAGAACTATAGATGGATAGAACCTTTATAACGTTGGTGGATGTTTCCACAGACAGGTTTACCACAATTGTCACAAACTGATTGTGATTATGTTAAGTTCTTAGTCGCTGTCGTCATGATCCACGATGAATCATGACGACCCCCTCTCCAAGCCCCCCGCCAACCAATTCGCGTACGTTCATGCATTCACACACACATAAACACATCAGCGGGGGACGAGAGGGACGGCAGTGAGCTGTCCACACGTCCGTCCCCCCCCTGCCGCCCTTCAGGGGGACGGACTGAACGGCCAACACAACAATGGCGGGCGGCGCCCGTCGGCGGGTCTATCGGCGCCCGGGTCTATCGGCGCCCGGGCAGGCCGGGACGGGGAGCTCTGACATTTGGCCACTCCCGGCTGAAATGCCATTCGACAAAAGAGGGCTGGCTCCTAGGCGGGCCCCTGCGATAAGGCCCTAATGTATTCTGACAGGGCGGCCCCTCTGCTATTGTTTCGGCGGGGGGTGGGGGGTGGGGTGGGGGGGCTTGTCAGAGGAAGCCGACTGACAGGGCCGGGCTCCGCAGACGCCAACGCGCGTCGATATAATAGCCCCCCCCCCCCTCACGGTGGTACATTATGAGGTCTGTCGGAGACCGCTGCATCACTCGTGGAAGGTGTGGTGCGTGCGCGTCGATAACAACACAATGATCGCACACGCACACAGACATCACACACACAGACACAGGGGAAATATTCAGTTGAGTACACAACAGAAGTACACAAGGTCTGCGAGTGAAGGTGTGGGTGAGGAGAACTGAACAGCAGATCTGGGTGTTGTTTTTATGTTGCAATGTGAAGCTGGTTGCTGTGTGTGCTTGTGAGTGTGTGTGTGTGTGTGTGTGTGTGTGTGTGTGTGTGTGTGTGTGTGTGTGTGTGTGAGTGTGTGTTCGTGCAGCCATTGAAGCAAGCAAACAAACTGGATCCACTGAAATTGTACTAGATTGTGCCCAACCTGAAGGATTGGTTTAAGAAGTCAATAATATAACATCACTTCAATTTTGAAGTCCAACTATATCACGATAATTACTGATATATGGACATGAAATCTGTTTCATAACGGTCCTTTTAAATGTTTGCTGCAATTTTCTCAGTCAATATAATAATTAAAAATCATGGATGTAGATGGGACTGCAACATTTTAAAGGAACATTTTGTGACAGCTCTCGCCTGCAAATGAATTAATTTTGTCATAGTCTAAAAATGATCACCGTGCAAGGTGAAGAATAATTTACTTTCCTCAAAGCAGTCTTACTTCATCCATAGTGTGTGTGTGTGTGTGTGTGTGCACATGTGTGTGTGCATATGCGCGTGCATATGTGCGTATTTGTGTGTGTGTGTGCATATGCGCGTGCATATGTGCGTGTTTGTGTGTGTGTGTGCATATGCGCGTGCATATGTGTGCATGTGTTTGTGTGCGTGCGTGCGTGCGTGCGTGCGTGCGTGCGTGCGTGCGTGCGTCTCACCAGCACGTTGACGGTGCAGCTCATGCGGTTCTCCTTGTTCTCGTCGTGCATGATGGTCCTGTAGTCCAGCAGCCGCTCCAGGAGCCGGACCACCAGGCCCACGAAGTCTGCCCCCGACTTGGCCAGGTACTTGTGCTTCCTGCAGTGCTCCAGCAGGCTGGGGGGAGGAGGGGGGAGGGGAGGGGGGAGAAGGGTGGAGGAGAGGGAGGGTCGGAGGAGGAGGGGTGGATGGGTGGGGGAGAGGGAGGGGTGGAGGAGGAGAGGGAGGGGTGGAGGAGGAGAGGGAGGGGTGGAGGAGGAGAGGGAGGGGTGGAGGAGGAGAGGGAGGGGTGGAGGAGGAGCGGTCCAGGGTGGAGGAGGAGATGGTGGAGGAGGAGCGGTCCAGGGTGGAGGAGGAGATGGTGGAGGAGGAGCGGTCCAGGGTGGAGGAGGAGATGGTGGAGGAGGAGCGGTCCAGGGTGGAGGAGGGAGGGGTGGGAGGAGGAGCGGTCCAGGGTGGAGTAGAGGGAGGGGTGGGAGGAGGAGCGGTCCAGGGTGGAGTAGAGGGAGGGGTGCAGGGGTCGAGGGACAGATCGAGAGAGAGAGAGAGGTAGAGAGGGGTGACATTCAGAGGTTGGTACATTAACAGAAAACTTTTCCAGCTTTTCTGAGGTGGCAGTCCACACACGCATGCACACGCATCCACAAACACACACACACACACACACACACACACGCACACACACTCACGTGATTATGCGACCAAATGTGTGATGGCAACAGAGTCATTTGATTGCGCGCGCTGCTGTGATTATTTTTGGGTGGGGTGCAGAGGTGCATCATCTGATCACACTGGAGCACGGGTGTGTGTGAAGTGGGGAGGGGGGGGGGGGGGGGGGGGCATCACTCACATCTTCTGGAAGAGCAGCTTGTACTGCTCGTCGCCACGGCCACCCTCAACCTCGTGGTCCAGCTTGGTGATGATCTCACTCTCAAACTGGAGGGACACAGAGAGCACAGAGAGACACCATCACAAACCTCTCTCTCTCTCTCCTGCTGCCTCTCCCTACCCCTACCCCCTTCCATCTCTCTCCCACCCTCTACCCCTTTTACTTCGCCCTCCTTCCCTTCCTCTCACCATACACCTCCCCCCCCCCTCTGCAGCGAGCCTCCCAGTCCTGTTTGTTTGCGACATCATGTTTCATATTACTGTGAAGGCGAGCGCAGTGGTAACAAGAAGACACAACACATTACCTCCTGTAACTCATTCTCTATATACACTCCTGGATGGGCGCTGACAGCAGGATGGGGGGGGGGGGGAGAGAGGGGAGGAGAGAGGGAGGGAGGTGCGGATAAAGAGAGAGAGTAGAGAGAGGGGGGGAGGGAAGTAGACAGAGCAAGAAGAGAGGAGTTGAGACAGTGAGAGAGAGGACTGTGAAGAGGGAGAGAGAAAGAGAGAGAGTGGAGAGTAAAGAGGGAGAGAGAGGAGTGTAGAAAGTGGGAGAGTGAGAAGCGAGATAGAGAGACCTTGACCAATAGAGAAGATGTGAGCGCTTCGCCCTGCTAAGCTGCAGATTTACACTGCGGACAGAGGGGAGAAGAGGGGGGAGAAGGGGGAGGAAGGGGAGGGCCAGCCGAGGGAATATGGCCGGCTTACCGTACAAAACGGGGTCAGGCCAAAGTGAAATTGATCACATTTTCACAGAGGCTTGGCGGAGAATGAGGGAGGGCAGAGAATGGACTGGTCGCCCAAGTGCCACTGGGCCGGGGGAGGTGGTGTCTCCACCCAGGGGAGGAGGTGGTGTCTCCACCCAGGGGAGGAGGTGGTGTCTCCACCCAGGGGAGGAGGTGGTGTCTCCACCCAGAGGGGGGTGGGTTGGTGGTGCCTCCACCCTGAGGAGGGTGCACTACGGACCGAGGGGCATCCAAAGGAAGGCCCCGTGGCGGGTAGAGCTACAGATGCTGCTGCTCTCTACGGGAGCCCCCTCGCTAGTTAAGGGCTCTCCCCTCCAACACACAAACACCTCACTGGTAGAGCTCTGTCCCCTCCTCCTCCTCCACCTCACTAGTAGAGCTCTGTCCCCTCCTCCTCCACCTCACTAGTAGAGCTCTCTCCCCTCCTCCTCCACCTCACTAGTAAAGCTCTCTCCCCTCCTCCTCCACCTCACTAGTAGAGCTCTCTCCCCTCCTCCTCCACCTCACTAGTAAAGCTCTCTCCCCTCCTCCTCCACCTCACTAGTAGAGCTACCTCCCCTCCTCCTCCACCTCACTAGTAGAGCTCTCTCCCCTCCTCCTCCACCTCACTAGTAGAGCTCTCTCCCCTCCTCCTCCACCTCACTAGTAGGGATCTCTCCCCTCCTCCTCCACCTCACTAGTAGAGCTCTCTCCCCTCCTCCTCCACCTCACTAGTAGAGCTCTCTCCCCTCCTCCTCCACCTCACTAGTAGAGATCTCTCCCCTCCTCCTCCACCTCACTAAACAGAGAAACAACCGCTTGCTGTTCCTCAGAGCCCCCGACACAACAATGAGCTGCCAAGCGGTAGGGGAGCGCCACACACTGCGTAGCGCTGGAGAATTGGATTTACTCATTGCATGCACACGCAAACACGCGCACGTGGATAGACAGACACACACACACACACACACACACACACACGCCCAGATAGACACACACACACACACGCCCAGATAGACACACACACACACACTCACAGACCGATAGAGACAAAACACACACACCCAAGCACAGCTAGACACACACACACACACACTCAAGCACAGATAGACACACAAACACACACACACAGACACACAAAGGCTTGATTTTGCGCTGTAACAAGGCATAACATTAAGTCCCACTTACGCCGGCTGTTGGTACAGTAACAGCAGTGTGGGAAAATAGGATTTGCAGCATTACACGCTCACGGCTCTGGAAACTTATCCTCTCTCTGTCTCACACCGTCTTCCCTCCTCACTATTTATCCCTTCTCCCCCCCAGTCAGTGGGGGATTTAGGGGCATCCTCTCTCACACACAGACACACACACACACACACAAACAGAGGGGCAAAGACACACAATAGAAAACACATACACAAGCAAACACATACACATATACAGACAAGCAAACACTAACACGCACACACCGACACAAACGGAGGCAAACACACAAACTGACACACACAAATACAGAGTAAAACACTCACACACACAGACACAGGAAGATACAGACCAAAACAAAGACACACACAGGAAAACACAAAGGATGACACACTCACACACACACACACACACAGTTACCCTCTGGAAGCTGCAGGTGAAGTGGAACTCGCACTGCATCATGTCGAAGAAGATGGGGACGGTCGCCTTGCGGAGCTCCACCTCCGGGATCAGCGTCATCTCCAGGATGGGCCCCACCATCTCAGGGATGAACTTGATCTTGTGGGGACCTGGGGGCACACAGAGAGGGGGTCAGCGCACGATGCTACACACACAGGCAGGACACCGCAAGGAAGTCCTGAGTCTGAGTCACCAGAGTCTGAGACACCTGGTCTGGGTCACCTTGGTTTGATACACCTGGTCTGAGTCACCTGGTCTGAGTCCCCTGGGTCTGAGTCACCTGGGTCTGAGTCACCTGAGTCTGAGTCACCTGGGTCTGAGTCCCCTGGGTCTGAGTCACCTGGTCTGAGTCACCTGGACTGAGTCACCTGGGTCTGAGTCACCTGGGCTGAGTCACCTGTGTCTCATTCACCTGGGTCTCATTCACCTCAGATCTTTATGATATTCAGGTCTATCCCCCTCTCAAGTTAGTGTTTAGAAACATGATGGTATCAAGATGGCCCCTTCATACTCTAAGTTTGCAGTGTAAACTAGGTTTACCTCTATTTCCTGTTTGTTGAGCACTACATTACACAGGAATGACCACAAGTTGTGAGTCAATACAGAAAGAAAATTGCTAGAAAGGAAAATGCATTTATTTCTCCAAATGTCTACAAATATATCTACGTCACATGGCATAAGCCTCCTCTATAAACATCTATAAACCGTGTGTTCACCCACACACACTTTCTCAAGATCCTTCACTGCAGAGGTTCCCTGACGGCTCATAAAGCTAATTAGCACCTTGGTCTCTATTGGTGGCTCAGCATATGCTGCACATGATCAAGTGCAAACGCACAAGAACGCGAACGCAAAGGAAATAGACTGAATGAACACAGCCCCGTCACATGTCATCTATTTCTGGATTTCGCGGTAATTATAAGCAGGGAAATATTCCATCAGTAAATAATCTGTATCGTGTAACAGAAGCACAACATCAAAACAAAAAGGCCTTGTTAAGCTTGCGATGTGCGATCGGTAATTACCCAGATTATACCACATATCCCGGATTTCAAAGCCGATCTGTCGCCTCATGTCCTGGTACCTGGAAGATAAAATCATTATTAATCACGGACATAAACAGAATTAAGGCAATGAAGCGTGAAAAACATATCAAACTGAATTTGTAAAGGCACATATTTGCACTATATTCATGATCAAACATATATTCGTATTAAAGGTCATCTGTGTAAGAATGTAGTTTCAGAGCATTGCAGTGTAAGCTGGCCTGGGACCAGTGTTGGGGGAATGCGCTACATAGGAACGCATAAGATTACTTCCATTACTTCTTCGTTGTAGCAGGTAACGAAATGTGCTTGTTTTGCAATTTAAGTAATTGGTTAATTGCTAACGTTTTCAACGAAGCAGTCCGTTACCGTGCTCCACATCCTTCCTCACAATCTGCCTTCATCGGATCTCAAGAGGAGGATTTCATAAAAAAAGGTTTGCCACTCACATCTATGACTGCGTTTGTTGCTTGCAATCCTCCAAAGTAGTCCAGGTGGTGGGTTAAAATATGACTTTAGTTTTAAGACGCGTTTCACTGCAATAATTGGATATTTTATGAGCGGCTTTGCCATTATCCATGCTTAGACATAATTTCCTTCCATTTTCCTAGCAAAACTGGCCAATTCAAATGAAATAGAGATCAGTCCACAGGCTGTTCTATGCCATAGAGAGTCTGGTAGGTCTCGTTTTAACTTAAATTACAACCTGTTCATATGCTGGGAATTTAAAGCGATTTATACTCATACAAATCCGAGACTTTTTTCACAGAATAAGAACATTAAGCCAGCAAGGTCAAGGACTTCAAGTGAGCAGCGACAGGGAAACACGGCCCATAAGTGTTTCAGATGGTAAATGGTAAATGGACTGCATTTTATGCAGCACTTTTCTAACCAGCGGCCACTCAAAGCGCTTTACAATACTGCCTGACAATCACACATTCTTGCACACATTCACACAACGAAGGCGGAGTCAGCCATGGAAGGCGCCGGGCCAGCTCGTTAGGAGCAGTCAAGGTGAGGCGTCTTGTTCAGGGACACTTTGACACTCGCTAGGAGGAGCCAGGGATCGAACTAGCAGCCTTCTGGTGACCAGCCAACCCGCTCTACCTCCTTAGCCACAGTCCCGCCTGATAGAACAACTAAAAGTGTTTGCAGAAACCGGTGGAAGCATCACTCCAAGGTGCCTTGGTGTTCAACGTGGAGGGGGATGGAGGGATCTGCTTCCTGAGACCGCCAACGTCTCCAAAGAATAAACATCCACAGAATTGGCCCTAACAATAAAACACTATGACTCTGGGTCCCCGAGAGCCCCTCTGCCAGGCACCATGGAAGGAGAGAGAACAACACAGTCCAGCGACCAGGGAGAAGAAACCCAATCGAAACGTGGACAGAGAAGGAGTGAAACGAGGACGAGATGACAAGGAGAACATGAAGGAAAAAAAAGACGAGGGTGAGGGAGACGGGGTCGCTCTGTGTTACACTATCTTAACAACGGCCCAGGGTCTAACGTTGAGGTCGGGGGACAGAGCGCGGTGCTCGGGGAACAAATGGGCTCCCGCAGGAGGAAGAGCCATCGTAAACAGAGGCGACATCCCTGAGCCCTGACAGATAAACGACCCGAGGCCCCGTGACAGCTCCGTCGCCTCGCCCGGCCCCCGGCCTACTGATGGAGCCAGGAGGGGGGGGGGGGGGGGGCATCCTCTCTGTTGCAGGGAAGGTTGGGAGCGATTGGCAACCAGCAAGGGGGTCGAAAGTGGATTTATAGTCTCGGCTGTGGGCCGTTGGTGAAGTGTGCGGTGAGCCCATGGCCACGCCATTTCAATATCGTATATTACAAGGATTACATTGCTCTCTCAGCGTAAACATTTTTGCACAACACCGCAGGATATTGCCGTGAGAACCGCGCACGAACCAAAAGAGACGTAATCCCAGCCCCGGCTACAAATTAGGCTTGAGTGGGGTTCGGATGGACTGTGGGGGGGTGGGCACGCCGCCTCTCGTCGTTCTCAACCGGGGCACCTGATTGGACGGCTCGCAAAACATCGAAAATGAACGGAGGAATAAATAAAGAAATGGAAAAGCTCAAATCGATCGTCATGCCGATATCCCTCAAGGACGCGCTGACGTCTTTGTGGGCCAGGTCAAAACAATCAACTGAACGACCGTCTCTCCGACCCAGGAATGGGTTGCGCCAGCCAGAACGCATAACGATCCACCGACGGGCCGAGGTATTGATACCGCGAGGGGATCCAGAAACGACCCATCGATCGTTCAGTTCCCACCCCGCCAAGACTCCTCTCCATTCAGGCTCAGCGTCGAGTCCCGGAGGGGGAATGCATGTAGTAAGTGGTGGGTATACACGGACACTCGCAAATGTCTCTTCGCTTCTACACGCAGAATAACAGGGATTAGACTCGTGTTTAAGATTTAAACAGCACACAGATTAGTTTATAATTGATTTCGATATGCCCTTGCAGCAAAGGGGATGAATTATGCACTTTGATGCCGAGTCGCGGTTCCGTCTCAAGGGGACCGCCCAGTTTCTAAACTGCATCTGCGTCGGATTCAGGCTTGCGCCCACTAGCTTGGGAAGTATGTGTTGTGCAGTATTTATTTTGGGATCTCTCTAGTAAACCCACTGTGGATCCTTAGGAAGCCATTCATTTCTACCCTGTTCTCCCACTGGTGGACACACTTTGACAGAGAGACAGACAGACAGACAGACAGACGGTTGAAGAGTTAGCGCGATCATAATCGTAAGTGGGAAAAAAAAAAATGACTGTGCCACAGCATTACTGATGTAGTCTCATCTGAAAGCAGACTCTCCCTGGCAGGTCCAATACTTTGATTCTGTCAACAACAGATAAGAGGAAGAGGGATGGAGCGTGGAGCTCAGGCATCATGGATCCTCTCTCTTTACTCTCCCCCCTCTCCCTTCCCCCTCTCCTTACTCTACCACCCACCTCTCCTCTCCCTTGACGACTAGCCACGGCCTGAATACAGTATCAGAGGGAAACTGTGTGTGTATATATAAATATGTGTGTGTGTGCCTAACTGTGTGTGTGTGTGTGTATATATATGTGAATATATATTTGTGTGTGTGTGTGTGTGTGTGTGTGTGTGTGTGTGTGTGTGTGTGTGTGTGTGTGTGTGTGTGTGTGTGTGTGTGTGTGTGTGTGTGTGTGTGTGTGTGTGTATGTTTGTGTCTCTGACTGTGTGTGTCTGTGTCTCTGACTGTGTGCCTAACTGTGCGTGTGGGAGTTGATCAAGACCTGAGATAAAGCAGCCAACGAGGACTCTGGTCTGTCATGCGGGGGCCGTGGCTGATCTACGGCCACCGAACGAGAGGACGGTCACAACAACGCCCTCTGAGGAAGATGAGCCGTCCTGCTTCCTAGTTCTTCATCCCCCTGCCCAGAAAGCATTTACACATTTGGCTCCGGCCACCAGCCTCTAAAGACAGACAAAGATGTAGCCACTCCCCAAGAACAAGTGACTAGCCACTCCCCCAAACCAAATGTCTAGCCACTCCCCCAAAACAAGTGATGAGCCTCTCCCCCAGAACAAGTGTCTAGCCACTCCCCCAAAACAAGTGACGAGCCTCTCCCCTAAAACAAGTGACTAGCCACTCCCCCAAAACCAATTTCTAGCCACTCCCCCAAAACAAGTGACGAGCCTCTCCCTCAAAACCAGTGTCTAGCCACTCCCCCAAAACAAGTGACGAGCCTCTCCCAAAAAACAAGTGTATAGCCACTCCCCAAAAACAAGTGACAAGCCAATACCCCAAAACAAGTGACTAGCCACTTCCGGCTTCTGCAAAAGACCTCACCTAGACTCTGTATAGCCTCACCCCTAACCCTCCCGCAAGCGTCTGCTAAACACCCCCCATGGGTCTGCTCTGGGTCTGCCCAGCATTGTGGAAGACTCAGAGGTAGCCGGGTAGACAGGACATCAAATCATTCAGGCTGAATGAAATGTTTGGACAAGCTTATTACAGGCCTGCCACAGCAACAGACACCAGACTTGTTTCTATATTTCGTTTGGAGCATTTGATTTATTGATTGCTATGACAATAAAGCTTTTAAGTAAATTGCTACCCGGTCTTTGTAAATACAGCAGCAGTGAAAGACTGATTTGATACATCTTTCTACCAGGCCGGTTTGCCGGGACTTAATTAGTAGGCTGATTTCATATTTAACCCCTGTGTTTGCTTTGGCAGGGATTTCTTTTTGTTATGTTTGTTTCTTCTTCAAAGCAGAAATACATTACCAAAGTATAAGTAACACAGTAGATGTTCTTTCTTGGTGAATAAAGGCTCCCTCTTGATTGGACCATCACGCTTCTGGTTGAGGGTCAACCCCCTGACCACAACAGCGGTAGACCCAGGAAAAACATGCATTTAATGAGGGGACATGGGTACTCACTTGTGGAAGATCTTGGCTCTCTTGTCGCTGGAGAAGTTCTCCAGCTGCAGGGACTCCTGGGTGAGGTATGCCACGGCCAGATGGAAGTAGTTGTTCCACAGCTGAGAGAGAGAGAGAGAGAGAGAGAGAGAGAGAGACAGAGCGAGGGAGACAGCGAAGAGGAGAGAGAACAAGGGAGAGGGAGAGAGAGGGAGACAGCGAAAGGGGAGAGAGTGGGAGAGAGAGGAAGAGATAGGAAGACAGCAAGCAGGAGAGAGAGGGTCAAAGGAGTGCTAATTACATTTCTATTTCAGTTCAAATGGAGAGTAAGAAGTGCCAGTACCTGACCTCAGTAGCAGAACGAAAATAAAAAGCACTCTTTGACAATAGAGCAACTTAGTGACGCAGGCAGACAAGACAGGCTGAACCAGTGCTTTCGGTTTCAATCGTGATTTTGTGAATTTACAAATGTAAAAGGATAGGTCATTTCAGACCGAACTTGGGTTTCTTTGAACTTGCAATAAACAAGCAGAATAAAAACCTTTTAATGGTAACCTTTTCAACTTGGTGATTTATTTCCATCATCGATTGGGCGATTCAACAAAGGAGGCCAAAACATATCAATGCGTCATAATATTTGTTTGTTTCGATCAGTTTGTTTCATGCATTTCGTTGCATCCCAATCTAAAGCAACACCACCTAAAGTATCACCTTTCCCCGTCTCCTCTTAAAACATGTTATCTTCAGCCTGTTTTCACTCTGAAAAACTTTATTTAACAGAAGTCAGACGAATTCCTAATGCCGTTACACAATGTGTAACGGCAGACCAGAGAGCAGCTCTTTATGGAATAAAGGAAGAGGAATTCATGTAGAAAAGCATCATGCTTCTTGACATTTCATTAATCCTCCAATGCTTCGTGATCCAAGGCCATTGAAACAGTCGGATTGTTTCACTGGTTTAACATCTGCCCCATTTTCAACAATGAGAGCAAAGGAAGCCATTGCTATTCTGAGCAGCAGATTAAATAATTGTGAAATGCAAATCTAATTGCCGGCTATTACACAGTATTTTATGTTCCCTCTTGACATATTTTATGCAAATACCTTTTTCAGCGATTTCTATTCTCTCCTTTTCCCCTCTACCGCTTTCTTTTTTCGGGCCCACAATGTCCGACAAAGACTCAGTGTGAACGTTTAAATGGCCCGTTTGACAGATCCGGCCTCCGAGGTAGCGGGGAACACAAAGCCTGCTACAGTTTGCCTCCGCACCGCCCCCATCGCCTTTCTGGAGAGCTCGATCCATTCACCATGAGCTGGCTGAGATATCTTTATCCCTGGTCGCCCAGCCAGGCCAAACTCAACACCACACACCCTATTGGTGGACCAAAGTGTGAAGTTGTCGCCATGGCAATGAATCCAAGCAGATACATGAAACCAGACCTCCATCAGCTCCGTGACTCACCTGATGGAGCCAAAGAGGACGTTAAACAAGACCTCCATCGCCTACCTGATGGAGTCCAAAGAGGACATGGAACCAGACCTCCATCAGCTGGATCTCTCACCTGCAGTTCAAAGTTGGTCTGGTCCAGGAACTTCTTGTTCAGCACGGCCGCGTACTGGTTGATGGCCCGCAGGAACACTCTGGAACGACAAGAGGAACGCCGCTCATCAATATTACAAACCCCCCCTTTGGGACGAGGTTACGGCCCGTCTGGGTTCCTGCCAGGACAGCAGACCAGACGAGGGACGAGGGAGGGCTGCGTGTTGATTGGTCGTTCAGTCCTTGACGAAGTGAGGCCGTTTGCACTGATGGAAACATGACGAGGTGAATTACATTTACGGATTTAGTTTGATGTCATCAAAATAAAGCCCGGTCCTACCAGACTCTCGTACTTCATTTTATTTATACAGAGAGTCTGGACCTACTCAGTTGACAAACACTAACTCACTTGAAGGCGGGTGTCTGTTGAAGTTTAAAACTATTGGATCCTTCCAGTGCCACTCTGGATCTGCCATAACCCATCGCTAACGTTTGGCCGGGTTAGCGCGCAGGGTTAGCGCGCAGGCTTTATGCAAACCAATCACTGTGCGTGACGATGTCCGTCAACGAGAGCTGACTTTAACGTCATTGATCTCGGCCACTCCCTCTGTTCGCTGATTGGACGTAGAAAATTTTGACGGAGAAAATCCATTAACATACCGCTGACCCAGACCTAGTACTGAAGTAAAACTCTAATTGAGCGGAAGTACTAAGGTGGGCGGAGCCAGGCTAATCAAAATATATAATAAGCGATTAACAGTGTCGCTGCCAAGACCCGGTTCATTATATTAACAATACTGCCATTGAGAGAGTGGACCATAGGCACAAGGCCCATCTTGTAATCTCATTCGGCTATAGATAGCGACTTTAGTCATCGCTTTCTGGCAACAATGGTATTCTTTCCATCGATGGTAGTCATCTATCACTGCTGTTCATGTAAGTTGGAGGAAACCGTCTTTTCAGTTGATCATTCAACTTTTTATTCAAGTGGATTACTTTTTCATGCCTTCAGCGTCAGACCTCTTATTGGCTTGTGGTATCACGCCTTCCCGAATTTTACTCGGTGGAAGTTCCACATTCATCTCGTCTTTGTGATCCTGACGTGATAAGGGGAAAGGAGGCTGGGTTTGCAGAGGATGGGGAGAACAACGAACACAATGCTGGAGAAAGGTCCCATGTTCAGCTATCGGCGACATGATCTGACAGCAGCCTTCAGAAACCAAATATTAAAAGAGACATTGGTGAGCAGGGCATGTTTATATGATAGGATTTTTAGTTGAATAATACCTGTTGAGTATGTGAGATTGTTCATGTACGTTCTCTGGCTATATTACATTTCTAAGGGGATGAGAGCTACTGAATAAATCTAATGGTACACTTTAAAAATGCAAAATGATCTTGCCTATCTTCACCGGCTGTGTTTCACACTGCAAATGGTCTCTTCACATAAAAGGTACCGATGTCCGCAGACGTTTATTATTTCTCCATGCACACTAAATGAGTGAAACCACAAAACCTGACTAAGTGGTTTCACATCAAGTGATTTAATTTGGGATTTAAATGAGTGTGAATTTGTGTGAATCCCCACAAGCCTCACTGTGACAGAACGTGACCTGGTGGAGGGGGACCGACTGGGAGAGCTCTAATGAGGAGGACTGGGAACACTGGGAGAGCTCTAATGAGGAGGACTGGGAACACTGGGAGAGCTCTAATGAGGAGGACTGGGAGAGCTCTAATGAGGAGGACTGGGAACACTGGGAGAGCTCTAATGAGGAGGACTGGGAGAGCTCTAATGAGGAGGACTGGGAACACTGGGAGAGCTCTAATGAGGAGGACTGGGAGAGCTCTAATGAGGAGGACTGGGAACACTGGGAGAGCTCTAATGAGGAGGACTGGGAGAGCTCTAATGAGGAGGACTGGGAACACTGGGAGAGCTCTAATGAGGAGGACTGGGAGAGCTCTAATGAGGAGGACTGGGAACACTGGGAGAGCTCTAATGAGGAGGACTGGTAACACTGGGAGAGCTCTAATGAGGAGAACTGGGAACACTGGGAGTGCTCTAATGAGGAGGACTGGTAACACTGGGAGAGCTCTAATGAGGAGAAACAGGAGCACTGGGAGAGCTCTAGCTGGGAGAGCTCTAGCTGGGAGAGCTCTAATAAAGAGAGCCAGGAGGACTGGGAGAGCTCTATTGAGGAGATCCAGGAGCAATAGGAGAGCTCTTTCTTTCTACTGCATTTATATAGCGCTTTTCTAACCATTGGCCACCCAAAGCGCTTTACAATATTGCCTCACATTCACGCACACATTCACACACCTACGGCGGAGTCAACCATGCAAGGCGACAGCCAGCTCGTCGGGAGCTAACAGTCAGGGATAGGTGCCTTGCTCAAGGACACCTCGACACACATCGAACCAACAACCTTCAGGTTACCAGCCAACCCGCTCTACCTCCTGAGCAACTGCCGCCCCGCTCTAATAAGGAGGCCATGACTGAGAGAGCTCTACTAAGGAGAACCATTAGAGCTCTAATAAGAAGAACCAGGAGAGCTCTACTAAGGAGAACCAGGAGAGCTCTAATAAGGAGAACCAGGAGAGCTCTACTAAGGAGAACCATTAGAGCTCTAATAAGGAGAACCAGGAGAGCTCTAATAAGGAGAACCAGGAGAGCTCTAATAAGGAGAACCAGGAGAGCTCTGATAAGTAGAACCAGGAGAGCTCTAATAAGGAGCAGCAGGAGTCTGTGGGGGAGAGGAGCAGATGTAACTAAGAACGGGTAATACTTTTAACATTTCAGAATGGAAAGTTAATAACTTAAGTGGTGTGAAGCTTTTAGTGGGGAATTATGATTGCTACTTACAAAGTATGAGGCCCGCACTGATTTAAAATTCATCCCTGGTTAAAGGAACAATAGGTTAACTAAGTCTGTGTGTGTGTGTGTGTGTGTGTGTGTGTGTGTGTGTGTGTGTGTGTGTGTGTGTGTGTGTGTGTGTGTGTGTGTGTGTGTGTGTGTGTGTGTGTGTGTGTGTGTGTGTGTGTGTATGTGTTAGTCCCTGTGGTGTGTGCGTGTGCACATGTATATCTCCCTGTGTGTGTGTATGTCCATGTGTGTGTGTGTGTTGGACGGGCTACAGCGGCGTACCTAATAAGCTTAGCTTGTCTTATCAAAGAAACAATCAGGTCGTGCCTCTCGCTGACGTTCATATCCTCCGGCCCCGGACGGCGGCGCGTGTCTCCGGCTGGGGGACACCCTCCCATCGCTCCCCGTCACACGGGGCCGGGGTAAACACACGAGACAGGGGCCCGGGGCCGGGGCGGTCCGCGGAGCGTGATGAATTATGGCAAGGTGAATCAAGGACGAGAGCGTTCTGCCACCTGAGCAGCTCGGCCCAGAATTAAGACGCAGGCGCCGTGTAATGGAGCCTGGCAGCTGATCACACGGCGCCGTTCTCTGGGCCCCAGCCCCGGCTTGAAGAGCCACGCAGAGGCTCTGCCTGGCTGTGGGGGCCCGCTAGTCACACGACTACTGGGGGCCGCCTTTATGGTTTTTTATAATGCAGCGAGAGCGCTCGCAGCAAAACATCTCCTCACTGGTACTTGCGGAAGGGCTGGGGGAGGGAGGGGGAGAGAGAGAGGGGGAGAGAGAGAGCAGAAGAGAGGGACAGCAAGCAAGAGAGAGCTGACGAGAGAGGGACAGCAAGAGAGAGAGGGACAGCAAGAGAGAGAGAGAGAGAGAGAGTGAGAAAGAGCGAGAGAGAGTGAGAAAGAGCGCGAGAGAGCGAGAGAGAGTCTCTGAAGGGGCTGGAGGGGATTCCCTCCGTTTAAAACAACAGCACCAGTCCCGACCGCGGAGGGGAATCACCCCTGTCGTCGTGGCTCACCTGCTGTAGCCGAGGCCCCTGGCAACGAGCTGCGGTGGAAACACCACCGAGCTCTGAAGCGCCCGACGCTCAGCATGATATACCGCGTGCCTCACTACGTTTGCGTTACGTTCAGAGAGTCACTGAAGTCGTTAGCCCGGGACGGGTCGAGGCTAAGCGACGCTCAACAGGGCTGGATGGACCATCAGGAGGCCCTTCGTCCTGCTCCGCGAGCCCAGGGTGGGAGACCCCTCCTGATGTCCAGGAGATGAGCGTTTGGCGAGCACATTACCATCCCCTCGAGGTCAGAGAACAGGCTTCCCCCCCTGCTTTTCTTGCACACCTCACTATTCTCTGCAGCTGTGAGGTCGCAAATGAGAGTAAACTGATGCGCTCTGCGCTGGGCTAATGGTGAAATGCGTTCCCGTCCACCGCCCCGGCCTGTAATACTTCTGTAGCTGCTGGGGCACAGTACTGACACAGGCTGAACCTGGATGGCCACCATCTCCCCTGTCCCACTGGGGCTACCTAATGGGCCTCAGCAACAGTATCTGCTCTGCCTCCGACACTAGTGTGGAATTTAAGGCTTTAAAAAAGGATGGACTTTTTTTTTTTTTCACTTTGTCAGAGCACATTAAAGGGACCAGTAGATATCTATCCTAGAGGAACTCAAAAAAGTGTTATGGGGAAATGCCTCTCAATTCCCATCTGCACTGGCAGAATACAGCCAAAATCAACCATTCGCTCTCTAAGTCCCTCTCTCCCTATTTTGGAGTCCCTCCCAACACAACAATCCAAAAGTCCAATGTTTTCAGAGCGATGCGTTCTCCTGTGTTCTGCTTGGATGACCTTCAACGCAACACGAGACCACGGCCACAGCCACTCCGGACACACTCCGATAAAGCCCTCTTTTGTTGTGGTGTTAGCACGGAGAATCCCATGGTGGCTAGCTGAGCCGCGCCTGCGTTCAACCAGGCCCTATTTCAGGCCGGCCGGGTTGCCTCAGCGCAGAGACGCAACGCTTCTGGAACGCCAGACAAGATGGTTCCTCTGTGGGTACATCCTGCCATTAATTAAAGTGTGGATCTTAATGAGGAGGGTGGAAATAGAATAAATGATTCGTCTCCCTCCCGTGCGGGGAAACTACAAGTAAGGCCCTGCAGGAAGCAACATTAAAGACACGCAGAGGCTATTATTTAAAAATATGGCTGGAATGGTGCAGATAGGAGTGGGGAACGTACAAGAGTTCCACGGGGTGCTACATTTCCTCCGGAATGTAATACTAATCACTACACCATTACCTCCCATTATATGCAATCTAATTACCACTTGCTTTTCTGAAAAACACACTGGAAGAAGAAAGAGGTTCTGTTAAAGAGGACTCCAGGAAGGTTTCTTGAAAGGAACTTCCAGTATTTTTTTAGATAGATTTGTTTCAAACACCCCACCAGGCACACATTGAGACCCAAGACGGACCTATCTATAGGCAACCTGTTCTTTGACATTCGGGTGTCCAAACCATCCAAATAATTTCCATTTCACAGATCAATGTTCTGCTTGATAATTACCATTTCACAGATCAATAATGAGGAGGCTCTTGCACGTCTTCCAGGCTTTGACAACGTGAAGAGGATATTTTTTTAAGTTGTTATCTATTCCAAAGTCAAACCTTTAGCCATCAGTTCGAGGAGCGAAGACAAAGTTGTTGGAGGATCAGCAGTGATGGTGTCTAGCATGTTTGCTGATGGTGAATCATCCCTGCAGCACACATGCTAATGGAGTTCAGAGAGCAGCCACGATAATGATCACGGTCTATTTGCACACCGTTGCAGACTAGCTGATGTTATCAGCCTGTGCTCAGAGATAAGGCAAGGTCAAATAACGTAATTACTCAAGCGATTTATTAAATTAGTCGATCTGAATTTCACGTGTCTGATCTCATCTTCGTCTGTGGCTTCTGTCAAGTTGTTTGCGCCACAACTCCGTGGTGACATCAGTCACTCTGCAGCATGAGTGCAAGACGGTTGTTTATAACCAACACTTTGATTCTCACTCACAGGCAAGAATGAAATTCCACCATTGGGCGGGTGGTCACAGAAAAGGCAAGGCAAGGCAAATTTCTAATACGAGGAATTATACTTTTGCTGTGAACAATCACATTCTGCAAAATCCACTCAGTTTCATCTGAAAGCCGAATCAGAAAAGTTGGACCATTGACATCATTGTACTGGGATAAAAATTCTCTATTGGGTCAGATTCTGGAAAAATTACGGCAACACCATTTTGGCAAGAAATGGAGTTGATGTTGCAGACTGCAATGGTTTCACAAGCGTCTGAGGCAGTACTAGGAAAGTAGCTCAGCGTGAGTCTTTTAGACTTACAGAGGGAGAGGGCTCAGACTGTTTGGGTTAATTATACACAACCTCACCTCACCATCGTTCCTTCAAGGAAACAGAGTCATCTCTCCAGGCACAACGCTCGCCCGTTGTGCATTTTCAGTCCGTCTCCGACTGCTATTTTTGTCGGATCGCCCGAACCTTTTTGAGTACCTTTGTTTTCCCTTCTACACATCAATACAAACCACAACTGACATAAATGTTTACAAATGATTCACTTAGTTTCTTGATATGAGGCGAATTACAAATACAGACTGGCAGCTTAACGGTGAACCCAGACACAACGCATTGTTTTCCTCGCTGCTTTTGCGTTGCGGACGGCCTCGAGTCTAACACTGTTTGCAACCGCGGATTCTTTGCAGCGCACCTTGAACGTCTCGAGGTGAGAAAACGTAACTCACAGCATCCAACGTCATTCGCGTTCTTTTCCATCGTCCAATCAGATGAATTGCGGCGGGCTCTCTGTGTAAACAACATGGAGAAACTAGCGCTGGCTCTTGCTGCATCCCGGAACTATTATGTTATACGTATATTATGTTTGGATAAATTATACATTTCAAAAATATGTTTAATAGTGGTTAGGACAAGAACAGCAATTTCCTGGGTGTGCATTGCGGTGTGCCTGGCGTTTTGCAGTTAGCACAACACACTGAACAGGACTAAGGTGTCTTGCTCAAGGGTGTCTTTTGGGTAGCTAGCTGCGGACACAGGGCATGAAACCGAGAACATAATCCTAATATTACGATGATCGGTCTACACATGACACGGAGCCATCAGAATGAGGTAATAACAGGGACCAGCCTGATTAACGGCTAGGGCGTCCCAGGCCTGAAGCAGTTAACGACATCAGCAAATGTCAACGCTTTTCTTTTACAAGAAGCCTGCAATTAGTGTGAGAGGCCGAGTGAGGTAATGGATCAATTCCACTGTTAGAAGGAACAAAAAGCCACATACAAACAGGCGCCCACAAACACACACACACATAAACACTAAACCGAAACTGACAGACGCTTGCTACTTGCAGTCTAAGAATACCAGAGATGTAAGTAGGAACGACAGCGAAGGCTGACGTCGGTCAAAGAGCAGGAGGAGTGGTGTGAAGACTACTAACAGGGTGGAACACGCTGGAAAACACAGCAAAACAGGCTTCTGCATTACCACTCCAGTCCCAGGGGTCTGTAGTGATGGAGGAGCTGAGCCACAAAGCACTTCACCCAGAGATGATATGTATGCCTGTGTGCCATCTAGGCAGAGATTACCTTAATTATAATCAGGTATAGATCAACATACCAATGTGCCTTGAGTACATAAACGTTCAACGGCGGGGGATAGAAATGTACGGCCATTTGTGCATTTGTATGCACAAATGCATCTTCCCTGTGACAGCAGACCTGCATTATGTTTTAGGTCTGGGCGTTTTCAAACTCAAAAATAATGGTTTGAATAATTGTGATTTCAATGAAACTTATGTTGACCTGATGAAGAGCTGAAAGATTTTAAAACTGTTTTTACGATGATTGTTTTGTTTCCTTCGCAAATGAACAGTTTTTAAATTGGTATCGGCCCTGAAATCCCTTTCAGCGCATCCGTAACATTCTGCTATCAATGTTCGCCTATGATCTCAAATCCTGCTGTTGGAAGGATGACACAAACAGCCTCCTGCATCAAGGCCCTGACAAGTCCCCTCCTTTGTGGGGTTAATTTAGTTGACACAAGCTTGACCTTATCCGCCATGGTCCCTGGCAATGACGTCCCAACTGGTCAGGGCCCAGTTCAATGGCGACTGGAAGAAGTGGAAGATGAACTTCCAAACACTGTGGTAATTGAAACCTGGATTCATTATTTTATTTTGGTCCCCACACACCAACACACACACACATACACACACACACACACACACAGTACTTTTAAACCTGGTTTTGTAACCGATCAAGGCTTTGACCTTTAATCCCGCAAGGAGAAAGAGGAACAAGCACCACATTATGACCGGCACATCAGTGGAGGTGCATGCTGAGAGGAGGTCCTAAAATGTCAGGCTGTGACTCACAAGATGAGAGAATGAATATGGCAGCATCTCACTGCCAGAAACCCCGAGCAAAAATTACTTGCATGTTTTCACAACTCACACATCCGTCAACACATGTTACTGAGAGCACTTTTACATGCACCCTACGAGGGTGAACAATAACATGCACCCTACGAGGGTGAACAATAACATGCACCCTACGAGGGTGTACGATAACATGAGGGGGTGTATGATGCCAAACAACAGGCCCCCTGGTGAGTGTGCAGACAGAGACACGGCCCCCCATGCATCACACGTTGAGTGATGGTAATGAAAACAATCCCTCTCCACAGAGCATCACTCTGACTCCAGAACACTATGAGTGAGTTGCCATCTAAACACTTCACTCAGGATACGAAACAAACCCTGCACTCTGAGTGACATGCTTGACGCCAACACCATGGAATTGCAATCTGAATTGTATTGAGATGGAGCTTCATTAGCGGATTGGGCAATCGGTTAGGTTTACACCCTGGAATGAGGAAGAGCAGGAAACCACCAACAACCACCAACATGCACGCCCCGCTTGAGATGTTGAGACCCATGGTCAAAGCATTTACGTTAGGTCTCCTCCTTGCAGCTGGAACATACCTCCGGGCCAAGACATCAACCAAGACATGAACTCTAATACCAAAACGTATTTTCCCTCCTCCTACTCTCGGCTTGTGGTAAGGCCATACAGGGGTCAGTGAAGAATATTCCTCCGCTCCGAGGAATTTGATTCCTTTTTCATGTTCGCTGTTAACCATAGAATATAACTACTGCTAAGAATATTACCCATTTTTGTATTGCAAATTTATTCAATACGATAATGTATGAAAGTCTTCACATCAGTTCGAAACATTCCTAGACACACTCAACACCTTACATTTTCACATCCAGTCAATCTTCTCTGTGTTGAGTTTTTTTGTGGGTTATAAGAAATTTAGAGGTTCTGCTCTGCACTGGCAGGCGACCGCCATTGAGTGTTCCGGTAAGCGACATTAATGACTGCAATTAGTATGCCTTGATTTAGCCCGTCTCTGGCCACACGCTTCCAGGGAGCCCGCAGCTTCTTAGAGGAGCTCAGAGTCTCAATAACTTTGCAGAGCAGCCAACAGATGCTGTCTCACTGCGATTCAGCATTACTGGCGTGGCTTCTTTCATCCCAGAAGAACGCCCCAGGTCAATAGACTTTGTAACTAACTTTGTATTTATTCCCTTGGTTTTCTTTTCATATGGGCTACACCTTTAGTAAAATATAAGAACACAAAGGCAAACTGCACAGCAGCAGATCCCCAGTTCATACTTCGAGGGGCTGAACGGCTTGGATAGCTTTCCATAAATGAGTAAAGACACTCTTACAATCTGTTTTCCTTTAAAAGGCACCGAGAATGACCTTATAGCATTGGATCAGACTAAATTCTGAACCTTTGAAAAAAAATAAAACAAAGGTTTTCTCCTTCCAGTGACAAGATGTCCAGGAGATTGATTCAGACCTTCCACACTAGCAAGAGGACCGCTGTTTGCTGTAGTCAGTTAGCTGGGAGTGGTCTCTCTCCTAATAAGGGTAGATGGAGAAGGCGTCCTCCTCTAAACAGGTTATATATGATCACAGAAACAGACAGCTCAGAGTCAGAGGCCACATCCATCCATCACGCCTCCGGCTAACTGTGACCTTAGAGAGAAAACGTAACTCAAACTTGTTTTCTGTTGTTTGGGGTGGAAACACAACCCTTAGTGTAACGAGTTAGTGGTAACTGTTGAGGAGGACTGACAGCTCATTCAGTACTGCTGGTGGCCACGGTCTGCTGAGCCCATGGCTCCTGTGGAATGGTTTACTAGTACCATTACCAGTAGTAAGGCTATGTTGAAGTCCCATCATATCCTCCAAGATGGTAGGCAGCCAAATAGAAAACAAACACTATTTCAGCCAGAAGTAGCAGACTTCTTGTATTTAACAGAGACGTTCCCGCCTGTTTACCATCTTCACACATCTTTGGTCAAAAATAAGACACTCACTCAAGCGGAGGCGTTTTCAAATGAAAGATGTTTGGGGTTTACTAACCCTTTAAGAGACAGAGCCTGGAGAAGGTAGACTACTATGAAGTATCAAACTGTATCCTGAATCTGAAGATAACCCCCGCCAAGGTCATATATAAATAGAAGTCAAGTGAAGACAGGTCATTAAGAGAAATACAGGATAAGGAACAGGTGATTAAAAGGCTTACATACTCTGGCACAAAAGAGCAACAGAACCCATGCATATTTAAAAGGTACATCCATTTAGCCCTGGCACTGTGCTGATCAGGATAAGACGTCAACTACACAATGACGAACACCTTCTGGCAAAGTGAGGGCCCTTGTTACAGGAATTTCAGAATGCCTGTGGCTTAAGATTGGCTTTTCGGTTCTTTCATAAGCCATCATCTTCTCTCTGATTTCCCATTTAGATGGTCAGGATGTCGGATGAAGGGGACCGGACGTAAAGGAGCAATTATGTAACGCTGACCAGATGGGTGCCCTGACATCAAAGGGGGACAGGACTGGCAGGAAGAAACAGTCACCAGTGTGTAGTGACATCATCACCAGGTGCCCAGGTGTATATAGTGACATCACAAGGTCCCCAGGTATGCAGTGAGATCACCAGGTGCCCAGGTGTGTTGCGACATCACCAGGTGTCCAGGTGTGTAGTGACATCATCACCAGATGCCCAGGTGTCTTTAGACATCATCACCAGGTGCACAGGTGTGTAGTGACATCACCAGGTACCCAGGTGTGTAGTGACAACACCAGGTGCCCAGGTGTGCAGTGACATCAACACCAGATGCCCAGGTGTGTAGTGAAATCATCACCAGATGCCCAGGTGTCTATTGATATCATCACCAGGTGCCCAGGTGTCTATTGACATCATCACCAGGTGCACAGGTGTGTAGTGACATCACCAGGTGTCCAGGTGTGTAGTGACATCACCAGGTGTCCAAGTGTGTAGTGACATCACCAGATGCCCAGGTGCCTATTGACATCAACACCAGATGCCCAGGTGTCTATTGACATCATCACCAGGTGCCCAGGTGTCTATTGACATCATCACCAGTTGCCCAGGTGGGTAGTGTCATCATCACCAGATGCCCAGGTGGGTAGTAACATCACCAGGTGCCAAGGTGTGTAGTGGCATCACCAGGTGCCCAGGTGTGTAGTGACATCATCACCAGGTGCCCATGTGGGAAGTGAGTGTGACGACATCATCATCAGGTAACTGACGTCATTCCGCTCAATACAACAAGTTCAGATTTGGTTTATCCAAAAACAAAAACTAAACCAAACATTAAAATCGATGTGCTGCTACTCTGGGCAACCTGCAAGCACAGCAGCTCCACCACTGGGAAGATGGGGCAGAAACTTTACTGGACCAATATATTCCCATTGGCCTTTAACACTGCACAGAATAAACACAATTAGATATGGCTCATAAATGGGCTTTTTAGTTTGAAATAGATCAGAAATTATTGGAAATAAGTGAGCCAGATCTGGGTAGATAGAGAAATATTTTTTGTTTTGACATTTAGATTTGGTGGTGAACAGAGTCTGCGAGAAGTGAAGGCAGAGGAATACTTGTGTGTGTAGACTGACTTCCAGACGTTATAAGCGGGTTCTAAATTATGGAAGGAGGAGGCAGTCTACACAAGCCAAGAACATGCTTCTGCATGTGATTCCATGTTTGTGGTGCCATCTGCATCTCCAACTCCCTGTCTGGAATAATAAAGTTAATCTTATCTCATTGCATGAAAGTACAACATTCTCTGTTAAAAAAAAATAAAGCCCATCTCAATCATTATCACTGACCATCTGCTAAACAAATGTGAGAATTATTTACAGCCTCTGACTGCCAGAAACGCAGCCCTAACGTTGCTATGATGTAGCCGTCATGTCGCGTCCCTCTGATTGCTACGTTTGGCTCAACCATTGTCCATTTTATGATGAAACAAAGAGAACAGTGTGAATGGCAACGTCTGCTTTTAGATGTCACAAAACGACCTGGAAACAAACCACCACATTAAGCCCGTTTTCACAGCACTTATGAAAGGTTTCCTTCTCTACCGACGATGGGCAAGAAAACAACCAATCGGACGCATAAGCAAAGGTAACAAACAAGAGAGGATGTTGGAGCCCAGATAGGCCTCTTCTGAACACACTGGAGTGTGAAGTATGAAGACGAGTTGGGCTTCTGAACACATGAGTGTGAAGTGCGGAGACGAGTAGGTCTCTTGAACATGCTGGCATGTGATGACAGTGTAGAGATGAGTTGGTCTTCTGAACACGCTGGCATGTGAAGAAGAGTTGGTATTCTGAACACGCTGGCATGTGCATACAGTGTAGAGAGGAGTCGGTCTTCTGAACATGCTGGAGTGTGAAGTGTGGGGATGAGTTGGTCTTCTGAACCCGCTGGATTGTGAAGTGTGGGGACGACATGGTTTTCTGAACACTCTGGCGTGTAGAGTGTGGAGACCACTTTTCTTCTGAAAGCTAGATTATAAGGACTGTGTGGAGACGAGTCTCTCTCTGATTGGCTGGCTTTTCCCCCCTAACTGGACACCGAACTGCAGCAGCGGTCAGTGGCTGGCATACCAAATGGGTCTCTCTGCTGCTCCAGAGGAGTAAAGGCACTGATGAGGTGGGGGGGCCACGGTATGCTTGTCTGGGTCTCCCCACACTCCCATTCCCCAAATAAATAATTAGAAGATGACATGGAATAAAAAAAATAGCACCAAGACTACAAAGCACCGTCAGAGGGGGCTTAATGAGCTAACAAATGCATGAATCCATTTCTTCTGTCCAACCACAGATACAATAATAAACCACACAAAGCGTTGTCTGTCCGTTGTTGTTGGTCTTCTGGTGTGAGAGTTTGTCTGTGCGTGTGCATTTGGCAGAGAGAGTGAGCGTGCGTAAACGTGTCTTTAGGGTGAGGATGTGTCTGCATGGCTTTAGGGGGAGGGAGTGACGCTCCTCTGTCTCCAGCATACAGATGTGCTCCACCGCGTCGGTCGAGACGAGGTGGTGGTGATAACGGCGTTATCACCAAACTGCCATATTTTGCATTCTGGCCCCGGTGGCTGCCACTGTTTACTGGAGGACTTCATGAATCCTAATCGGGGTCTGAACCCTTCTAGCAGCCCGAGATGGCCTTTCACAGCCGCCAAAGACACAGGGAATCTCCATCTGACACAGCTTTGCATGCATGTTTAAATAAAGGCATTACCACATAATGCTGTTGATCATCTGCATCCTAGTAAACAAACCTTTCATTATACTAACGACTGAAGTCTTCCTGAAATCACACATGCTGGCAGCACACCACTGAGAGAGGTTGAAACCTGTGATTGGGTTATCCATCGGCCCTGAGACCTGAGAGAAGTTTGGTGGAAAGTGCAGTACCTTACATGTGTGATTCTCACCACGTTCTGCAGCTGCACGGTCTCCTCTCCTGACCGCAGCAGAGCCAAGGCCAGGTGCCCGGATTTGCATGGCGAAAACATCATCAGAAAAATGTCCTGACACACACACCTGACTCCCGTTCCTTAGCAACAACAGCCCGGAGAGATGAAAGCAGCGCTGGCGCGTGTGTATCTGTGTGTCTGCGTGTCCCGAGGATCTGAGAGGCAGGACGGCGGCGCAGTACTCACTTGTTCTGCATCATGTTCATGATGACCCAGTCCGTAGGGTAGACGTTCTTCCCGATGAGATCTTTGAACATGATGAATGTTTCCATGAGGAAATCCTGGAAGAGGAGCAGAGAAGAAAAAGCCTTCAAAAGGAATTCTTTCTCACCCCTGCGAGATGAAAGCTGTCTGGAATTAGCTGTTCACTAATGGGAGCTGCGGCTGGCTAGTGAGCAGAAATGAAATAAGTAATGGGAAGTAGGTGCAGGAAGGAGGTGCAGGCTTGTGGGCAGGAAATAACTTCAGTAATGGGAAGGTGGTGCCCAGGTTCACCTGGCTCTGACAGGTGGTTCGCAACATGGTTTCAGAAGGGGCTTACTTTAGCGCCGGGGAAACGATGCAAAATGAGCTATTCTGGGATCTCGAAAAAAAACATACAATTATGTTCCTTCGTTGGGTCATAATCTGAGATCGACAGAACTACGGTAATGGATCGTGATGGGTGGAAGGCAATTCATGCTCTCCTGGGGCCTCAAAGCTCCTTATGTCCTTGTGATTTAAGATGGTGAAGACGTTATTGGGTGGGTATCAATCAATTCATATTGGAAAATCGTAAACTAAAAAATAGATTGCAATACTCGAGTTGCATCTAAATTACTAGCGGCTATTCTGACAAAATGTGTTGCTCTTTCATGTTTGCTTGGGGTTTTATATATATATATACACACATGTATACAAAACATTTAATATATAAATGTACAGATGAAAGACATGAACGGCTCATAGATGCGGCCAGGAGATAAATATTTAACAGGCTGAACCGAGTTACCTCTCCATGTTTGTTTGTGTATGTTCCATCACAGAATGACGCATTCGAAATAACAAATACACCAGGATTCCAATCCTAATGGAGTTAGTTGGAGCCCTGCCTCCGATCTGAACGATGGAGCCATGAGGCGGCCGGATTGAAGCAAAGCCACAAAGTCATTTGGGAGGCGGCCAGCTCTAAAACGTCGGCTCAGACCACATCTACAGCAGCCATACATCTGTCTAAAGGACCACATCCACATCCCCCATAAATCTGTGTAAAGGACCACATCCACAGCAGTCATACATCTGTGTAAAGGAACACATCCACAGCAGCCATACATCTGTGTAAAGGACCACATCCACATCCCCCGTAAATCTGCGTAAAGGTAACATCCACATCAGACATACATCTGTCTAAAGGACCACATCCACATCCCCCATAAATCTGTGTAAAGTACCACATCCACATCCCCCATACATCTGTTTAAAGGACCACATCCACAGCAGACATACATCTGTCTAAAGGACCACATCCACATCCCCCATAAATCTGTGTAAAGGACCACATCCACAGCAGCCATACATCTGTCTAAAGGACCACATCCACAACAGACATACATCTGTGTAAAGTACCACATCCCCCATACATCTGTTTAAAGGACCACATCCACAGCAGACATACATCTGTGTAAAGGACCACATCCACAACCCCCATACATCTGTGTAAAGGACCACATCCACAGCAGCCATACATCTGTCTAAAGGACCACATCCACAACAGACATACATCTGTGTAAAGTACCACATCCACATCCCCCATACATCTGTGTAAAGGAGCACATCCACAGCAGACATACATCTGTGTAAAGTACCACATACACATCCCCCATACATCTGTGTAAAGTACCACATCCACAGGAGACATACATCTGTGTAAAGGACCACATCCACAGGAGACGTACGTCTGTGTAAAGGACCACATCCACATCCCCATACATCTGTGTAAAGGACCACATCCACAGGAGACGTATGTCTGTGTAAAGGACCACATCCACATCCCCCATACATCTGTGTAAAGGACCACATCCACAGGAGACGTATGTCTGTGTAAAGGACCACATCCACATCCCCCATACATCTGTGTAAAGGACCACATCCACAGGAGACGTATGTCTGTGTAAAGGACCACATCCACATCCCCCATACATCTGTGTAAAGGACCACATCCACAACAGACATACATCTGTGTAAAGGACCACATCCACAACAGACATACATCTGTGTAAAGGACCACATCCACAGCAGACATACATCTGTGTAAAGGACCACATCCACAGGAGACATACATCTGTGTAAAGGACCACATCCACATCCCCCATACATCTGTGTAAAGGACCACTCTGGATCACCCACCAACCCCAGAACCGGACCTGGACACATCAGACACACAACCTTGGGTGCTCTGTGAGTCTACTGATGGACTCAAAGAGCTGCCTGTATTCTTGACTCAAACTTGAAAATGTTGAAATAAGAAACAGAATTACAGCGGAAGTCTGTTCTTCTGCTGGAGCTCAGTTGGAGCATCTTGGTGGACGGGTGGAAGGACTCAGCCAATGATTCTAATAAACAATCTCGTTAGGGCTTTGTAGAATGAACAATGTAAATGGGGACGATAACGTTAAGACGTGAAGCCAGGCAGCGGCCAACCACTGTTTGGAAGCACATTGCTAATACTTATATATCACACACACACACATATATATATACATGTATATAGAGTTCGCCAAATAATAGGGGTTAGCTACTGAGAAGACGCCACTTAGCAGCCTTCATGTTAACATTATGCTAATGAGGCACTGTAAGGATGAAATTATTCAGAGCCTTAAAAAGAAACATAACATCAGTCAGCGCCGTTAAGTCCTATAAAGTTCCCCTACTTATCTCAGAAAAAACTAATAAAAACATGAATAAGAAATGGGGGGAGTCCTATTATGCTCTAGAAACCCACCATTACCATAGTGCAGAAAAGTTCAGCATGGACTCTAAACGATTCAACATTAATTGATGGGCCATGGGTGACGGGGGCAGCCCGCTGAAACCGGGATTAGCCGGTCGCTGGGGGGCCATGGACCCCTGGGGTCAGGTGGAGGGGGGGGGGGGGGGGGGGGTGGACCCCTGGGGTCAAATGGGGGGAGGAGCAAGGAGGACCCTAGGGGTAAGGTGGTGGGGGGGGGGGGGGGGGGGGGGGGGGGGGTTTGGTGGACTCCCCCCCCTCACCACCTTACCCCTAGGGTAGGGTTAGGTGGGTGGATGGGGGGGGGGGGGGGTTGACCCCTGGGGTCAGGGATCAGGGGTTCTACTCACCACCACGTCGCTCCTCATCTTGCCGAAGGTGTTGATCAGGTGGGCGTAGTGGTAGTCTTCCATCTGCCTCAGCGTGGCCGTCATGCTGGCCACGAAGCCGCCCTGGAGACACAAACACAAGCAGGCACCGCGTTAGCACGAGGGGCGGGACGGGGACGGGGACGGGGACGGAGGGGGCCGTGGGCGGGACGGAGCCGACCGCTGGGACGTGAGGTCGGAGACACGAGCGGCCCTCATCAGGCCGTCTCATTAACCCCCCCGCCCGGGCCCTCGCTGCTACGTCCGCTGGGGGGGTAGAGTGTGTGTGTGTGTGTGTGTGTGTGTGTGTGTGTGTGTGTGTGTGTGTGTGTGTGTGTGTTTTCCATGTGTGTGTGTGTGTTTTCCGTGTGTGTGTGTGTGTTTTCCATGTGTGTGTGTGTGTGTGTGTGTGTGTGTGTGTGTGTGTGTGTGTGTGTTTTCCGCGAGTGTGTGTGTGTGTGTGTGTGTGTGTGTGTGTGTGTGTGTGTGTGTGTGTGTGTGTTTTCCATGTGTGTGTGTGTTTTCCGTGTGTGTGTGTGTGTGTGTGTGTTTTCCATGTGTGTGTGTGTGTGTGTTTTCCGTGTGTGTGTGTGTTTTCCGTGTGTGTGTGTGTGTGTTTTCCATGTGTGTGTGTGTGTGTGTTTTCCATGTGTGTGTGTGTGTGTGTTTTCCGTGTGTGTGTGTGTGTTTTCCATGTGTGTGTGTGTGTGTGTGTACCAGCGAGTGCGAGAGAAAAAAAAGTTGTTGAGAGAGTGTGGTTCGGGAGTGAGTGAGAGAGATAGCTGCTAGCGAAACGCTAGGCCGGGTTTAGAGGGTAGAGGGGTCGGGTCGTGTCAGGGATTTCGGATGATAGATGACAAAAAAAAATAACACAATATAACAGAAAAATATCTATATAATAATGTTATCCGAAGTAGAGAGGGGAATGGAACACAGCCAGGCAGGGATATACTCGGGTGACAAGAACATCATATCTCGACAGGAGTGGGGATGTCAGGCGAGACACCGAAATGTCTTCGAGTCGAGATCCGCTTGGAAGATTCTGGTGTTACTCAGCAACAAGCCGACACCACCAGGAAGGGGGTAAGCCGTGTGGAGGAACTCAGAATAAACCCAGACGTCGTGTTCAGACCCCAACTCCATCGTCACTCAGTAAACAAGCTGATGGCGGCAGTGGTAACGGCGGTGCGGTCCTGATGCATCCAGACCCGGTCCCCTCGTCTCTGCGGGCGGGGACCCGTGGTCCCTGACCGGCTCATCGGTTGGTGGGACACTCGCACACGTAGAGACGGCGAGAGAGAGAGAGCTTTGACTGGCTGATTAACGGCCCTACCTCGCCCATGTTTCTCTGTGTCGGTTCCCTTTCACCATGACGCTAAACGAGATCAATCAAACAACAATCACAATGGTAATTGAGTTTTCAGGAGAAGGAACGTGTGTGAGATATTGACGAGGCTTGGTTGACAAAACCACCGTTCAAAGGGAGTGTGCTCTACCTGCAGCCTAGACTATCTTTGTTGTGTACGGGGTATGGGTTAACCTAGTGATGGTTAGCGCTTGGCACTTGGTTCTATGAACATCCTTACTGTACCGACAGCGATATATATTTTTGTTCCTCGTTCTTCAGACAAATGTACTGAATGTAAGTCGCTTTAGATAAAGGTGTCTTTAAAATGCCCTGAATGTAAATGTCGACCGAAGAGTGTAAGGTTCCCTTCCAGAGACTCTCATGTCCTATGCTCAGCTCGTACGTCACCTGTCGTGTCGTCGACCAATCCAAAGCCAGAGGGGTGTCATCCACCTCCTCCCCTCCATAAACAGGCCAATGACACGCATCCATCATGAGGACAGCCCGGACCAACCACTCACCCAGCGTTTATTTAATGAAGCAGTGGCACAGCGATAAATAACAGCTGTCATGCTGGATCTTTTAATTACTTTTTTTCCCCAGAATATATCGAAACTTTACGAATAAACAAAACTAACATCCTTAACTCTTCACGATGGGGTTCACAAAATCTTAAAAGAAATCATCTAATATTATCCAAATTGATTTCATCGGTGTTCATCAAATCACCTCCTCAAAAGATAAGGGAAAGTTAATTAAAAGTCCAACTGTATCTACACCGACCGCATCAGAGCACACACAAAATGAATAAACCTGCGATCTGATAAGCCTTTAGAAAAACAACCATTGTGGGTGGCACTCTGCTATTCCTGCTGCCGGCTGGCGTGAGGTTGAATAATCTTGTTTAATTGGGGAACACCGATTAGCTCCGACACAAGGAGGTTATTGTCGGACCGTTTTAGAAACACTGTCGATGTAGGTCAGCGATGGAGATGAGCTGTGAGCTGACGCAGGTCAGAGGGCAGACTTTAGTTTGAATCATCAACATACAAGAAGTCAAAGGGGGACTTCAGAAGGACTTGAGGCGAGACGGGCCGTCCAATACCTGGAGCGGTGCACAGGGACCCATGATGCACTGCAGAATAACTCCTTCAGGTTTCCATGGAACATCTTCACATCGTCTCCATCTGTCCCCTCCATCTTTCCTCACACTCTTAAAGGATAAACGAGCAGCCAGTTTGAGCCCAGCCTCGGCCACTAGGAAGATTGAAATGCGTGACAGCACACTATTGTTCTTCTTTATGGTGCAGGGCTATAAGGCTTCCCAGGCTTTCCCCGTCATCATCACAAGCTACGAGCTGATGGGAAGGTTTAGCCAGAACATTAGCTGAGACTGGACATGAACCGTCAACACATGCATTAACATGAGCTTAGCCTACAGAGGGCACTTTGAATACATTTTCACGAGGTGTCCTTTCCGTTTAGAAACTTTGTTCATTTAAGAGGAAATTTCGACCAGGACCTATCTATAACAATGCTGTATAACCTACTAGATCACTTTTCACTGGAAATAAGTTGCTTTAGGGCTTATGTTTCTATTCAAAGAAATATATATAAGACTTTCACTAACAACCAGGATCAAGAGACCATTACATAACTCCTGTTCTAAATATGTTTTCACAGGGTTTAGCTTCCCTTTAATGGGCCGAGCCACTCTGATAAACACGACCCAAAGCCCAACTATAAACCAGGAGAAGCAATCGCACGTCCATCAGAGGATCAGAACCTACCCGGTCCGAGTTCGGGCCTCCCTCCCCCCCTGCAGCGCTGCTCAACAGACCAAGAGACGCACCCGATACCCTGATCCGTCAACGAACGTACCCCTTGTAAACACGCCGTGGAGCACTCTCATGGGGAGTTTCTCTCCGGCGCCAGGGAACGTATCCCGATTGGCCGCCCTGTGACTAGAGGAGTGGGACGGGAGCGGAGTTCTTCCCGTTTACATAATTCCTTGTTTGCCCACTCGGCGAAACAGAGGCTGCAATTACATGATGGCCAGATTGATGAACAAGAGCAAGCTGGGGTGCAAGTCAACAGTGGAAGCCGGGGGTGTACGTACAGCTTTCATGTGAGCTCCACTGAGGAGCGTGTGTGTGTGAGGGGCATTGGGACGGATTGATGAGCAGATGCGTCTTCATTGTGAGGCTAAATTAACGGATCGGCAGGTGCTAGCAGATAGCGTTTCCTACACGTTATGTTTCCGTGCTAAACAACTCGGCTTGCAAGGTCACAATGTGGAAATCCTAAAGTGTTCAACGGTGGAGCCGAACCTACACACGCCATCAAAGGTTTCCCCGTTTGAAACTTCTGGGGAATATTCTCGACAGTGAGCCGTCCCCAAACTAAATAGAATACACTTTATAATACTTGTTATTTTGTGATGCAAAGCCAGACTTGAATTGCCTTTGAAAAATGGAGCCTTATTTTGTGCTCACCACTTTGGCAAATAAATACCAGAGGAATTACTCTCAAAGAAAACAAAATAACAGGGTATGAACTGAGGTTATGGAATCGGTCACGAGTTCAGGTCAGCTGTTGAAGTGGAGACGATTGGAATATAAACATTGGCTGAAAGAAAAATGTGAAGCAGCCTTAAGATGCCTCCCCCGCCTCTATATAAACGTCCATATCTCTTCACAAATTGATAGAAGTGCAATCCACACATTGAGAAAAGAGAAATCATTCTATATCGCCGCTCTCTAACAAGACGTCAGGGGGCTCAGGCTGGGCTGTCACGGGCTGACCTTTCCAGCCACACGACCTCCACACCACTACACCCCCGCTGGGCACTCCAGTCCTCGTTACCATGGCAGCGCGTCCTTCGTTCATTAACCTCGTCTGGAGGTGGCAGACGCTGAGGCCATCAGACACGCTTGCGTCTGATTTGATTTGCTTCACGTTGACGTTTGTGTGTTGATGATGAGGCCCAGGTGGCAACAACAGAACTGGGCCCCATTTCCCGATTTCGCGATTGCTTTTGTTTGCATTAAGCACTGTAGGCGCTTCGCTGAGGCCGTGATGAAGTTCACTATTTATTGGACCCTGTCTAGGCCGTAACGAACATCCCTGACCATAGTTAGTCGCGTTTGTAGTCTACACTCAGATGTGAACTCATTATTGCATGCGGGTGTCTTCATTCATAATAAAATTAAAACACACTAGACCAGAGAGTGCGGGCCAATCAATGAAACCTTATGCGGAATCAGATAAAGTCGGCTATCTTTGCTGCGCAAAGCACGTTTCAGAAATCAGCACATTAAGATATATGTAGTTGTCACACAAGCTATTTTTGTTAATATGAAATTATTTCAGGGGGGAAAATGCCGTGAAAAAATGTACGCACACTGCATTCAGGATTGGGACTGATACATATGTCGGCCTAGGCGTAATCAATCGTGTTTTAATATCTTTAGCATTCATATTATTGTAGTCTATTCTTTTCGCATGCTACTCTGCTGTTGGCCTTGATGGGGAGATATTTTAACGGATTAATTGTATTTAACTTTTTAACCCCGTTTTCCTCCGACATTCCTGCGTCTCCCCCTCCTACGGAACCCATTTCAGCACTGTGTCAGTAGACAGTTACAATCCTACGAGCGTCGTGAGTGCAGTGAACGCACGTTCATGTTAAGAGGCGTTTCGGGAAACGCTCCAAAGAAATTTACGATGGATCGCTAGATCCATCGTGAGAATGATCGTACGAGCGTAGATCCAACGTTATCGGGAAACTGGGCCCTGATCTCTTGCAGAATATATATTCCATTTAAATAAACAGAGGATATATCAAATGTATGCAACATAAAACGCATGTTACAGTATAGTTATAGCTGTGCGCCGCGATTAGCTTCAAAGTCGACAGCGGGGTTGACTAGTTTAGTTGAACCACTTATGTTCCCTTTAATGTTCTATGTGATGCCGATGTCAACAGTGACCCCCCCCTGTAAGTACGCAGAGCACTGCAGCGTTACTTGAGAGCCGTAAAAAGACCCACGGGACTAGAACTGCATGAGGGGGAGCATTAATCAACAGGCCCTATATAGACTGAGCGGAGGAAACAGAAAAAGACGCACGCCAGGAAAAGGAGATCAGAAAGGCCTTAGTGACACAAGCTCTGATTGGTAACACCAACTCAGATTGCAGCCAATGACAGGTGCTTGTGAATCAGGATTCATTATGGGATGTTGGGTTGCCAGTACGGCCATATTGAGAGGCCCGGGAGGGAAATAAACTGTAACCGAGACTAATCGATACTCCCTTTGCCCCCGGCACACATTAGAAAAAACGACACAACAATGTCTCCCCCATATGACGAATCACTTCACAATTAAGTACTACACAACGATCAAAACAACATCACTACCTACATAATCACTAACATTTCCAAGATCCTGCTTTTGATGCAATAGCCCGCTTAATCCAAAACCCATAAAGATGGGAGTCCGTCCCCAGCCCACAGAGGAACCAACAACAACAAACCCTGAGAACGATCTCAGAGCCAGATGTATTCAGAGATATTAACCTCTGACGTTATCACAGAGATATTAACCTCTGACGTTATCACAGAGATATCAACCTCTGACGTTATCACAGAGATATCAACCTCTGACGTTATCACAGAGATATTAACCTCTGACGTTATCACAGAGATATTAACCTCTGACGTTATCACAGAGATATCAACCTCTGACGTTATCACAGAGATATCAGATATTAACCTCTGACGTTATCACAGAGATATTAACCTCTGACGTTATCACAGCGATATCAACCTCTGACGTTATCACAGAGATATCAGATATTAACCTCTGACGTTATCACAGAGATATCAACCTCTGACGTTATCACAGAGATATCAACCTCTGATGTATGCACTGACCCCCCCCCCCTCCTCCTCTCCGCGGCGCCCGCCCCCCACTCGTTTCATTTTAGCGGCTGACCGTGGTGAAGTGAGGAGGGCTGTTTACTCCGGTGCGGGAGGGGCGATGCATATGCAGAGCCCTGCTTTAAGGTGTTAATTAGGTGATGGTGGAGAGGGAGGGGGGGGAGGGGAGAGAACTGACAAGAGGGGGGAAGGGGTGAATGAGGATGAGGAAGGGGATAGGTTTCCCTTTCTCCCCCTCCCCCCTCTATCGATCGTGCCGATGCAGAGATGGGCTGGCGATTATGGAAATGTTCAATTGCACACACAAAAACACACACACACAAATATACACACACACAAGACTGCTGCCCCACATACACACACACATTAAAAAACACACAAACAAATATATACACACACGAGACCACTGCCCCACACATACATACGCACACTGCAAATGCATAGGCGCACACACACACACACACACACACACACACACACACACACACACACACACACACACACACACACACACACACACACACACACACACACACACACACACACACACACACCATCATAACCAGGGGATCAAAGTGCTATTGAGTCCAGTGTTCATGAGAAATTCCACTTGAGACACACAAGCAATCAGCAATGCTCTGGAGTGCAGTCCGGAGGGGAGAATACCCCGGCTAATAAGATAGACTGAAGCCTAAGTACTGGTGATGGACTGGGCGGTCACAGATAACCCACTGCAAACAATGATATGTTCATTTATATTCCCCTCAATCTCTGGGTTAATCCACAAGGCAGCTATTGTCCGAGCAGAATCCCTCCAGCCAGAGACCGAGACGGAGAGAGAAAGGGGGAGAGGGAGAAAGGGGGAGAGAGATACAGAGGGGGAGAGGTAGAGAGAAACAGAGGGAGAGAGAGAGCCAGAGGGAGAGAGCGAGAGAGAGACAGAGGGAGAGAAAGAGAGGGAGAGGGAGAGAAAGAGAGGGAGAGCGAGAGCGAGAGAGAGACTGAGGGAGAGGGAGAGAGAGACTGAGGGAGAGAGAGGGAGAGAGAGACCGAGGGCGAGAGAGAGAGAGAAAAGCACTGTATTGAGCGAGCCGTATCCGTGAAGAAAATAGTAATATCTCTTTATTACCATTTCACAGAGTACAACTTCACTGTGTACTTGGGTGGGGGCCGAGGGGTGATCATATACAAACCGATCGGAGCAGTTGATCATTTCTTAAAGGTACAGAGCGCAGTATAGCCGCCAAGAACAGCCACCGCCGCCGCAGCCCTGCATCCTCCCACACTTTGTTGCAGGGCCTGGGCGCCGCTGCAGTGGCCCACAGCGTGCCCACTAGGCACCCACTAGCCTTGGTGGAACCAGGTCCTCACTAGTGCTGCAACATTATTCCAATCGCAATATCAGCCTTTGCGATTGTATAAATGCAAAAAATGCAAAAAAAGAAAAGAAAAAGTTTTTTATTTTATTTGTGTTTTCTTATTTATTTTTTTCACAGCAGAAATACCTTTATTTTTAAAAAGATATATTTTTTATCATTTATTTAATTTTGTAAAATATTGTTATTTTAAAAACAGTACAGTATTTTTTAGTTTTTGTATTTTTTATGCTAGTTTTAGATTTTATGTTTGAGTTGAGGAAGAAACATTTTAAAATCATCAGTAATCTGTGTGCATTTTCCTTGATAACCAAGCAAGTAGACTCATGACACCATTTGTCTATCTTATCGCAAATCGCAATTTTGTCCACAATAATCGCAACAGGACTTTTGCACCAAATCGTGCAGCACTAGCCCTCCCTGGACAGGCCACGTGTTCAGCAGCACACGGCCCTCTGCCCTGAGCCTCCAGGACACCGCAGCGCCGACCGACAGCGGCGGACGGGGCGCTGGGGATCCTACAAGCCTTGTCAGGCTGTCCTTCTGGCTCCTCCGGAAGAGGACAGACAGACAGACTGACAGACTGACGGCAGGGTGACGGCGACAGAACTGCTCAGCGGACGACTCAGGGGCTAGACGGGTGCATGGAGACGCACAAAAGGACGCGGTGCTTCTCGTTCATGTTTTATTCACCCTCTCACGCGGGCGAGGGCTGACAGCTCCAGCAGGTCTCACTAAAGACAAACTTAAAGCGCCGGTGGACGTGGTGATCGGCACACGCCCTGGACTCTTGTGTAGAATTGACCGGAAAGCGGATGTGCTGATAATGGATACCAAGTCGCTGAGTCAAGCCCCTAAATCGCTCCATTAATTTGTTGGACCTGCAGCTGTGGCTGTGAGCCTGCGTTAAGGTCTGAGAGAGGGTGGGGGGGGGGGGGTGAGGGCGGGCTCTCGACCTGGAGTGACAGCCAGCCCTCCGAGGGGACACCAGCAACGGTGTCTGTGATGACAAACCGAGCAGAAACTAAAGAGAACCTCTTCCTCCTTCCCTTCCCTCCCGGTGCCGCTGACGTGCCCGGTGTTGACGGCCGGAGCGACAGCCAGGAGCTGACGCTCTGAGCTCTCCCCCCGAATCGATGGTGACAGCTGATAATGCCAGAGTCAGGGAGGGGGCCGGTGGACACAAAGGGGGAGCAGGGGGCTGATCGGACCGCCGCCCCCGTCGGGTGTCGCTCACAATGCAGGAAATCAAACGCCGGACCCCTGGGGGCCGTGCTCAGAGATAATGGAATCAATAGGACAGCATTGTCACTTCCGCTGACTGCCTGCCCCCCCCCCCCCCCACCCCCCCCCGGCCCACCATCCACCCGACAAACGTCTCGCTTACGCAAGCAGATTCTCAGAGCAACCATTCTCGATTGAAAAAAGTAAACCATAAAAGTCGGTTTCGAGTCCTGTGCGTCGCCATGCCGACACTCGAGAGCAGCGACTGTCAATTACCCAGAGGCCGTTGACCCCGGGGGGGGGAGGTCAAACGCGCACAGCCCGGCAATCAGGAGCGGCGGTGCAGAGGTCAAAGGGTCGGGGTGCAAATGTGATTTTATCGTTTTATTAGATCCTCCAAGTGTCAGCCCTTCACCTCGGCTAGGAACACTCCACGTCAGCCCCGGTCAGAGGGGAGTCTCGGAAGAAACGAAAACACGACAACAGAAAGCCTTTAGCGGTCGCAACGGCCCCACGGGTCGTTCTGGTCCGTCCGTCTGTACATGTTCTGGTGGTAAGTACGGGGTTACTGGGTGTGTGGAGGAGCCAGGGAAATGTCAAAGCGAGTGATGGCACCAGGTAAAGGGGGGACACGATGGAAGAATATATTGATGTGAGGATATGGGGGAATGGGGATACCAGTAGCGTTCTGTTAGCGGCGCTATTGTCGTCGCCTCTGTAGATTTGGATCAACTAGGCCGAGGAAACCTTAACGTTAACGCGTAGGATAAACCACACAAACCCAAACGTTAACATGTTAGCGTGGTTTGTATGGTTTGGCGTATACGCCAAACCACGCAAACCAACGTAAACACACACATTAAACCACACTGACAAACGCTACACACTTTAAAGCACACAAACCAACGTTAACACACACATTAAACCACCATTTTTTACAGAATGGCTATGTTTACAGAATCGTAATTCATATAATATCGCTGAAAAACCTGTGGCTTGGGGGATGTAATGGGATTGCAGAGAGAGCAGAACAGCAGCAGCGTGGCCAAAGCCATTTCTACAAGCCTCTTCAACTCGCCTCTCAGGGTTTGATTGTTTTTTCCTCCGTCGTTGAAAGGACAAGGTGCCAGCGAGGGCACTTCCAGACCGGCCGTTTTTCATCTTTTATTTAACATGTTTTGCTCCGTTTCTGTTTTACTAAGCTCACCTTTAATATGAACAGTTTTTTTTTTACCATAATATTGTTGTTGACCAAACAACTGGCACAACACATGTTGAATTATTTAAGTTGCCGTTGTAGTCTTCTGTTACTCTGCCATGAAGCAGCCTGCCAGCAAACACACCGTGAATAAAAATTCCATAATGTTTCCCATTAAATGAAAGAGCATATCATTTGATGCGTTTGAAGTGTGTTGCTGCATATTGATATTGCCCGTAATAAAATGCTGTGTGTTTGTGTGTACTGTGTGGTGCATTATTTTATAGAACGTCAGAACATATTCAAACATTCCTTGACATTCCAATTTGATATTCATTTGCAGCTGTCTTGCCAAAAGCAAAACACGATCATCCTATAGACTGTGACACACAAACGTGCAGAAGAATCTGCAGAAACAGCAGCAGCAGCAGCATCGTCTGGGCAACAGCATCCCATCACCATGGCAGCAGGCTGATTCTAGGGCTTTCCCTGGGATGGGGGGGGGGGGTCTGAACCACGCACCACTGAGAGATAACTGAGCACGGGATTCTTGGGATTCTCGCTTCCACACAGAGAACGGCTCATTCCTCTCCGCCCATTCGACGTTATGATGATGTAACGGACCGGCTCTCATGTGTGCGGAGACCACTCCGGACCAGTTTATGCCAGAAATAAAAAATATGGAAACAACTGAACCGTCTGCCAGGATACAGCGGAGGAGAGCGAGGCAGAACCAGAGCGAGAGAGACCAACGGAAGATGGATTGAGAAGATGGGAGATTGCGTCAGAGTGAGAGAAAATAGGAGACAGAGAGAGAGATACAGAAACAGGGAGAGACAGAGACAGACACAGGGACAGAGAGATAGAGGGAGGGACAAAGAGAGAGTGGGAGAGATAGAGCGAGAGAAAGGGAGAGATACAGAAACAGGGAGAGAAAGAGAGAGAGAGAGAGAGAGAGAGACAGGGAAAGAGATGAAGATGGATAGAGAGAGAGTCAGGGAGAGAGAGACGGAGAAGGATGGGAGGGAGAGATAAAGATAAACTCTCAGGAGGGATCCGGCCAGAGGATGGTGAGAAGACTCCAAATCAAACCATGCGAGTAACCATTCATTCCAATAAACTTGTGACCACGGACCAGATCACGGTTCACACACATCCCTCCACGCACACAGCAACACACTCCCGGCACACACAAAGTGACACAGCCGTCAGGGTAGGGTGAGGGTCACCAGTGGGGGGGTGGCGGGGGTCATCTTCAGCTCTATGACAGCTACTGACGAGGCAGGTGAAGCGGGGGGACGGGGGGGGGAACGGGGCTGAGGGGTGAAGAGGTGTGGGCTCAGCTGCCGCCATAAGGACTCATGACCCCTGTGAACGCCGAGAGCAGTCAAAGCTTCATATAGACTTTAATCTCTCTCTCTCTCTCTCTCTCTCTCTCTCTCTCTCTCTAGTTCCCTCCCTTCTCAATCTCCTCCTCACAAGCTCTCTCTCTCCCCTCTCATTCTCTCCCTCTCTACCTCCCATCCCTCCCTCTCTCCCTCCCTCTCTATCACTCTCCCCTCTCCCTCTCACTCTCATTCTCTCCCTCCCTCTCTCACTCTCATTCTCTCCCTCCCTCTCTCACTCTCCCCTCTCGTTCTCTCCCTCCCTCTCTCACTCTCCCCTCTCGTTCTCATCCCACTTCCCCCTCCCTCCCATCCCTCTCTCCCCCTCCCTCCTTCTCATGCCTCTCCCCCGTCTCTCTCTCTCTCTCTCTCTCTCTCTCCCCACCAGGATCAGAAACACACACTCAGCGGAGGAGACGGACTGGCCGGCGTGGAGAGACCGCACGGACGGGAGAGAGACACCAGCGCATCGCAGCGGCCAGACGCAGGGAGGGGGAGATACCGGCTCTGCACGCGGCCGCCGTGTTGCCGCGGTCGACCCGAGATCAGCCGCGGCATGGATGTGAATCAGCCGCCTTCGGGGGAGGTGCACGTGTGTGCTCGTGCATGAGCGATAAGGAGAGGGGGGGGGGGAGAGAGAGAGAGCGAGAGAGAGAGCGGGGGAGTGAGAACCTGGCTCCCGCCACACAGCGAGGAGCGTTGGATAGAAGGAGGAGGAGGAGGAACGGAGGGGGAAATCAAGAGCGGGTGGAGGAGAGGGAGAGGAGAGGGTGGTTAAAAAACAGAAGAAGAAGAAAAAAAAAAAAGGACGAGCGGGGAAGCGTTGACTTTCACCGCGGACTGAAGGGAGCGGATCGCTGCGAGCAGATGTGCAACAACTCCGGGAACTACCGCCACAGCCCGCGTGCCTCCGTCACCTCCACCCCGCTGTCTCCGTCTGCCCCCCCTAACTTCTGCCTGGGCTCAGCCTCCTCCCAACTCGCCCCCCCGGGGGAATGGACTTACACCGGCACGGCCGCGCACCCGGGCTCCCGTCTCCCCCCTCGCACCAGTGATTCAGCGTCTGAGGTGAGTGCTCTCGGCGGCGCCGCGCTCCGCTCTGTCGATCCGCTCCGCGGCTCGCTCTCTCGCTGGCCGGCTGGCGGAGCGGTGAGCCAGGACGCGGTCAGACCGTGGGGAGTGGGGGGGAGGAGGCAGGGGGCGTCGTTGATTGGATGTCACACGTTAAGTCGTGGGCTGGGATTCTCTCCCCCTGGAATGTGTTGTCGTGGTCGGAGTTCTGGGATTTGTGGCGGTGAATTGATTTGATCGAAAAAGTTGAAACACACGTTTGGGATTGTGGGGAGTCGGAGAGGAAGCCCCCCCCTGGCTACGTGGACCGCTGACCGCGGCTGTCGGGGGGGGGGGTGTCGAGAGAAGGGCCAGACCTCCTCGCTGAAACCACGCTCGCTTGCATGATGCTGCACTTCCTCCACTCGCTCGCCCATCCTCCCCCCCCACCACACTGACCAGTGGGGGGGGGGGGGGGGGGGAAGAGAGAGAGAGAGAGAGAGATTCTGTTTTTGACCGCACGGAATCCGTAACGATGAGTAGGGTAGTGCGTTGGTCCCTGATGGGGGGGGGGGCTTGGCTGTGAAGTAATCTAGATTAATGTGTCCAGCTGAGCTCGCCGTTCATTAGGACAGAGGGGGGCGATCATACCACAGATGCATGTGTCCCCGTGTGAATGTGTGTGTTTGTTGAGTACATCACTTCTCCTGTTTAATCCCATCGTCAGAGCGAGATTATGGGAGGGACACACACAGAGAGAGAGAGAGAGAGAGAGAGAGAGAGAGAGAGAGAGAGAGAGAGAGAGAGAGAGAGAGAGAGAGAGAGAGAGAGAGAGAGAGAGAGAGAGAGAGAGAGAGAGAGAGAGAGAGAGAGAGAGAGAGAGAGAGAGAGAGAGAGAGAGAGAGGACAGAGATCAGATCTTGATTGTCCTCACGAGGTCATGCGTACCTCACACGTCACCAGCCCCACCCCCTTCACCTGGCCCCGCCCCTCCTTTGAGACTTCAACTCCACTCAAAATCACGAAGAAACAACTCTCACCCAAACACAGACACCCACCCACACGCCCAGACATCAGCCACGGTGTACAAAGCTGCCATTAAACGTCTTGCATCAGGTGTTTATATAACACACACACACACACACGCACACACACCCCCTTTGGGGACAGCCTTGCTGGGACAGGTCTAGTGAGGTCCTGTGAACCGGACCTGGGACCAGGAGCGTCGGGGCTGGCTGCTCAGCCCGACGGGCCCCCGGTGGCCCCTGGGTGTTCTGCTACTGGTGCCTCTCACTCACCCTCCAAACAAACGTCTGTGAGCATGAGGCCAGCATTGGCCTTTCATGTGCTAATGAAAGCCCCCCCTCCCCCCTCCTTCCTAGGACTCCCAGCCCAAAAAGGGCTTTTTTGAATCTCATAGGATTCAAATCAAAGCTGAAACAGGGACACTCCTTAATGAGCATTGCTATGTTTGAGTGGCAATCCGCTGCATTATGCTTTGCTTTCGGAGATCTCCTGTTTGTTTTGGTAACCTCTTTGAAATGTCAGCGGCACCATCCGATCACGTCGTCTTCAAAGTAGAGCACATTCTAGAACGTTCATCTAGAAGGACACACAATGTCAGGAAAAAAAAAAAACGTCTACAATCCTGCAGAGAGACCATTAAAGATAATCCAACGGAGTCAAACGCAAACTTTCCCCAGAAGCTGTCGTATCATCCCGCTCACCGAGCTGAAACTATTCCTCTCCATAGGTCGTACTCTGTAGTGCGTTTTTAATGTCTTGCCAAACTGAATGGGGGTGCGCACACACACACACACACACACACCTACACAACCCAAACATCTACTTTACTTCACAGGCCTCAGAGATGACCTTGCCTCTGTTCCGTTCTTGCTTTCCTAAGAGCAGCCAAGGAGGCAGTATATTTAGTCTTTCATCTAATCTGCCACTTTTCTCCACGCTTCCCTCCCACCAGACACGGGACTGTTTATTTGAGCGTGTGGGTGTTAAGGCGTGTGTGTGCGTATGTGTTTGTGCGTGGATGTGTGGCGCGAGCGTTCTGCCGGGGGGATCAGTCTGAGTTGTGAGGAATCGCAGTAGCAGGAGGTTTCTCCAGTTACACATCGCCTCTTGAAATCACAGCCTACTTAAGTGGCCTAGAAGAAAGCGTGGAGTGAGAGAGAACATATGAGAGAGCGAGAGAGGGAGAGAGAGAGAGAGAGAGAGAGCGAGAGAGACAGAACGATAGAGAGACAGACGGACAGAGACAGAGATTACAGCTCAGAGAGAAAATGTGAGTAAGAGAAGGAGTGACCCTGTGAATCCTGACGACAGCGCTCCGGTGTCTGGGTGATGCCCGCGGTGCCTGGGTCAAAACCCCTCTCTCTCTGCTCCCTGGAGGACATTAGTGACATTAAACTGACGACTGCAGTGTCATGTTAACAGACTGAAAACGTCCATAACGTAAGGCACGATGTTCAAAACACTGTTTTGCACCATTTTTATAAAACAACAAATATGTGTTCCTTCTTTTGGGCGGCATGTGGCTCAGGAGATAAAACGGGGTTGGCTGGTAAATGTCAGGTCGCTAGTTCGATCCCGGCTCTTCCTAGCTGAGTGTTGAGGTGTCCCTGAGCCAGACGCCTCAATCCAACTGCTCCAGACGAGCGGGCTTGGCTGTCGCCTTGCATGGTTTACACAGCCTTTGGTGCACGTATGGGTGAATGTGAGGCAATATTGTCAAGCGCTTTCAGTGGCCACTGCTTAGAAAAGTGCTATATAAATGCAGTCCATTTGCCATTCCCATGCACTGTTTAAGCAATGTTGACCAAGGTTGGTGATTTCGTGTCAATAATGCAAAGTGGAATATAGATGACGCGAAAAAACTATCAAACAAATGGATGGATCCTGACTTGACATCCTGGGTGAGACCTGCTGCCTAGCGGTGCTTCAGTCAAGCACACTAAGAAATGCTAATCGATATTCGTAATCTTAAGTCGCACGAGAAACTTCTATTCGGAGCCAAATCTGCTAGTCATCACGTTTTATAATGAGTTCGACTCGGCGGCAGGAGGTTTTGGGTGCGCGCCCTCCAGCGAGTTCCCTGAACCCTACCTGGTGCTTAATGAGCCAGCCTGTGTGGTTCACCGTGGCTCTTTGGTGACGACAGACCGATGGTGCTGTACATTAATTACAAAAGATAATGTTCTGCCCGGACACACTCTTAAGGACTCTGCTTTACGTGCTCGTAACAGACGATTTAAAGTATTTTTCAAGATGAGCCGTGTGTGATTATGGCCGGCAGGGGCATTTGAGGGAGTAGTAGTGTGTGAGCAAGAGTGTGGAATAAGATGTAAGTAGAGTAGATGCATCCGGATTAGAACAGAGTTTGAGTAGGGCAGTTCACACTGGAAGTGGAATCTTCAGGCCGATTCTGCTCTGCTGCTGAGATAAACAAGCACATTTCCTCTCACCATCAGTGTTCAAAGCGCAAAACATCTCTGATGAATTTGCTTTCTGATCCAGCCCACCTCCGATTTGACGTACACATTTCATGGTGAGCATTCAAATGTCATAGTTCTTTCAACGAAACAAAACGGGGGACTCAAATTAAGCCTTTCCAAGATGCACGATTCCCAGTGGCACTTTGAAATGTGTTATTACTTTAGCAAAAAGTTGCTCATTTAAAAGTTCACACAGAGGCTGCCGAGCTTTGGTACCGGCGGGATCAGATACGTCTACGGAATATCCACGGCGTTGAATCGTGATGTTTTTCATTGACCTATTAATAGACGTCTCTGTGGCAGAGTGGAGGGGGTAGTCACCACAGCCTGAACTCAGCACTCGACACCTTGGGTTTGAACCGAGACACGATAAACCGAGTAGCAGTCCACTTGTTCGGAGGGTCGGTGACGAGTGCTCTCGTCACGAGTAGAGTCCTCACGCACTCATGCAAATGAGGCCATAGTGAACTGCGTCAGGACATCACCGTCCTCTGCCCTCGGTGAAGAGCAGGCGATTCGTCAGCGGAACTCTCCGCGAGGGCGTGGGCATCTGTGGCGGTCAACAACCTCTCCGGTCACCCACGTAGCGGGGCTGGGATTGACTCTTGTCTGAGTGGTTATTTTGTGGTTTTGCGGACAGGACCGGCGTTTGGCCTGGCCCAAGCCCCAGACGCAGGCCTTTCTGGCCGCAGCGGGCAGAAAGGCCTGTCCGCGAGTGAGGCAGAGAACCACGGCTGGACGTGTTTTGCGCCCGCCCTATTCCCAGACTCAGGCCCTTAACACGGGCAGAACGTGTGGCGGTGCATGTGGGCAAACCATGGCCGCCCACGGTGTCATCACATCATGGCGTGACGCACAGTTTATTCTTTCTGTTGTTTTTGGCCGTTTTCTCCGGTTTTGTGGGTCAGTTCCCTTGACTGAGTCCCCCCACCTCCCCTATAAACAGGGCAAGGGCGGGCACGGGCTGGGCGTTCCGTCCCGGTGTGATGAGTCACCGTGGGTGGTTACGCAACGGGTGCCCCCTGGGTGTTTTAGGGATGACGTTTGGCGAAAAATGACATCTGTGGTGCGGAAGGGAACGGATACACCTTGCAGTGTCACACGCGAGGACACGTACGGCCCCGTCCTCAGCTCAGCCTCTCCACTCGGCCCGATGCGATGCAGTGATGCTGCACGGTGTTCACATCCTGCATGTCATGGGTTCTGCGCTAAACTCAAAGCAGGAGGCCTCCTCCTGGTGTCAGGAGGGCCGCCGCCCGCCTCGCCTCGGGGAAGGGAACATCCTGTGCTCGGCGTGATGGGAGCCGATGTTTAATTGATGCTGATTACACTCAGCGAGACCTCTCACCGTCAACACCGGCCTCATTTGGGAGAGTGGGGAAGGCAGGCAAGGGGATTAATTTTGGATGGGTGTGATGGCCGCAAGGGGAGTGGAGGGATCAAAGTGGAGAGGCCAACACATGTCTTCTGCCTTGGGAGGCGATAGCAGAGCCTAGCTCACTCCCGGCAGCAAGACATTTACATTTTCAAATTTAGCCGAAGCTTTTATCCAAAGTGACCTACAATAAGTACATTTGTTAGAAGAAAGAGCTACAACAATATATCTCTGTCGGTATAGTAACGATGTTCAGGGCCCAGTGCCAAGGAATAACAATTGCCTGTATACGACAAAGATAGCTAGGGTAAGATGCTACACAATGCTCAGTACTATTTCTGTGTGCATAGACGTACAACATACAATAAGTGTGTAAAAGGGGTGTGGGGGGGGTAAAGGGGAAGGCAATGCAGTCTCGGTGAAATCTGAACGAGTCTCGAAGACTTCATGGGCAATACTTCTTATTCTATTCGTAAAGTTTCCCACACATTTATGTGTTTGTCTTCTTTGGGAGGGGTCACAAAGCATACGAGTCCCTTCACTAATGTGATTAAACGCTTGCCCCTGTGATGTGCTCACATTATAAGCCCCTAAATCTTTAACTACCAAGTCATTAGAGGCTGAGGAAGGGTCACCCTCTAATCATTAAACACACTCTGCTCCTAAGTCCCCCTCCCGCCGAAGATCTTACAGCGGCGCGCTGTGCAGCATGTTCTGCACACACTACGACGGCAACACCAACGACTTAAACGTGCTTGTGTGTGGACCGTAGCGTGCTGCCCACGGACTTGTGCTGTGCTCTTCATTAATTATGCAGCCTTCCTCCTCCTTTGTACCAACATTAAAAACAACAGCCAAGGACTAATGGCGTTTGTGTTATGTTGTTGTGCGGAACATTAAAGTGCAGCAGCAGCCCATGTTTCAGCAGGCGGGCCCGCCTCTCGGAGCAGCGATGCTAGCCTCCCGCTGTGTTCGAGTCTGCGTCCAAACCATCGCTGGGCACCGCAGGGATTTGAAGAGGCTTTAATATAGCGTCTCCCCGCGGCCCCTAGGCCTTGAACCTCGCCCAGCAGCTGAGGAGCCGCAGCACAGATGCCGGCCCAGGTGCATGTGAAGTGGGCTAGTCTGCACACAGCTCCGTACGTAGGAGCCGGTTGGCAGGGAAGAGATCCGGGGCCGCTGTTAATAACGTCCACAGATTAGACAGAGGTGATGGCACCCCCCAGGGCACCCCTTTATCAGAGGAAGCATCGCAGCACTATGCCTCTAATCACATATTCACTATTCCTCCACTAGTTTATTCACTATTCCTAAAATAGTAAATGCACTATTGCTCCAATTATATATTCAATCTTCTCCCCTCATATATTAATTCTTCCTCCACTCGTATAGCCACTCTTCCTCCACTAGCATAGCCACTCTTCCTCCACTAGTATAGCCACTCTTCCTCCACTAGTATAGCCACTCTTCCTCCCCTAGTATAGTCCTCTCTTCCTCTCCTAATATATTCGCTCTTCCTCCCCTGGTATATCACTCTTTCGCCATTAGTATACAAGGATCTCATATCAGATTGTTCTTTGATCGAACAACAAACAGCAGGTGTGGTTCGTGATTAAATTGGGGCGGAGAGGAGTGTGCGTGTGTGTTGGGGTGCATGCGTATCTGTGTCCGTGTGCGTGTGTGTGATCGCATGCAGGTGAAACCAGAGGTGCGGGTGTAGCGGAAGGGAGATACTTTCTGCAGACAGTCAGCAGACGGTGCAAGCACACTGAGAGTGATAAGGACGATATCATATCCAGCATCTCCACGCCGGTCTGGACCGCTGGCTCATTGAAAATTAGCATGCAGTCGCTGGGGGAGCAGCTATCACAGGCAGCAGGCCTCTCTACCTGGGCAGGCAGGGGACGCATGAGGGATGGCGGAAGAGATTCTCAATGCGACGGGGATGGCTTGCAGCCAGTATCTACAGCCTGTGTTGAAGTGTTAGGGCGGGGAGGGGAGCCCTGTATGTACTTCATGTGCTGATCCTCGTGTTAAATAGAGAGTGGAAGGTGCACGGGGCACCAGTATGGACTGGAGGATGAATGAGCTTCTCTTACTGCAGAAAAAAGAAGACGGGAAGTAAGACCTGGACTCTGTTGTGTTCCACCGTGGCCTCTGCCTGTTTGTGTGTCTGTGCGTGTGCATGTATGCGTCCGTGCGTTTCAGTGGGTGCGTGTGCATATAAGGATAGCAACTGAACAGAAACGTTTATCACAAATAAAGGGAGGTTGCACACAAATAGCACTGACTGTAAGGCGCTTTTACTGCCAATAATAACATGACTAAATTGGTGTCATTGGTTACACAGACGGAGAGAGAGAGCGAGCCAGAGCCAGAGAGAGATTAGAGGAGCTTCATGGAAATCCGCACAGATTAGTTTTTGTAGGCCATGCTAAAACCCCTGGAAGCCCTGCAGTGTAGGCCTTGCAGAACACCTTGTAGCAGTGTGGTGTAGGCTGCTTTAATACCCCTGGTAGTCCTGCAGGGTAGGCCTTAAGACCTAGAAGCCCTGCAGTGTAGGTCTTATTAAAACCTCTGGTAGCCCTAAAGTGGTGATCGTGCCTTGGTCATATTTCAGACTTTTTAATAACCGTATTTTTTTGTATAATTATTTTTGACGAGTGATACACAGCTAATAATAGCTGGTATCCAACAATAGCTCTGGTAAATTACATCCATTACACAAGACGTTCTTCCCCTTTTCACTTCAAGTTCTCCACAGGGGGCATCAGAGCAGTCTTTTGGCTCAGTCGTTCGTAACGATTAAAAAACTCTCTCTCTCTCCCCCCCCCCCTCCCTCCCTTCCTACCTACCTCTCTCCCTCTCTCCACCCTTCCCTCTCCATCTCTCGACCTCCTGCGCTTTCTCTCCCCCTTCCCTTCCTCTCCCACCCCTCCCTCAATCCCCCCCCCCCCCTCTCTCCGCCTCCCTCTCTTTCTATCTATCCTTCTCTCTCCCACTCCCCTTTCCCTCTCCCCCTTGACTCCCAATCCCTTCCCTCTCAGGAACCATGGTGAGCAAGGAGGCTGGCAAGTACGCGCTCACCAACCACTCAGAGTCCGAGTCGGAGGCGGGCCCCTCGCTGGCCCTGGAGGTGAAGTACCCGCTGGACGCCGGCCAGCAGCAGCAGCAGTCGGTGCGGAAGCGGAACAAGGCGCTGCAGGTGCGCTTCAAGGACATCTGCGAGGCGCAGAACGAGCAGCAGCGCGAGGCCGCCGCCCTGCAGGCCGGGGGCCGGCCCGCCAAGTCCTCGTCCTACAAAGTGGCGCACCGCAAGTACATGACCGTGCCGGCGCGCCGCTCCATCCCCAACGTCACGCGCAGCACGGGCGTGCAGACCTCGCCCGACCTGCGCAAGCGCTACCAGACCTTCCCCTTCGAGCGTAAGAAGGGCCACACCTTCAAGCACGCGGCGGCGGTGGAGACGTACACGGCCCGCGACAACGGCTTCGTGGTGGTGGAGGTGGTGCCGCCGCCGCGGGCGCCACCGCAGCCGCCGCGGGCGCTCGCCGGACGGGGGCTGGACGAGGAGGAGGAGGAGGAGGAGGCGGCGGCGGCGGCGTGCGGCCGGGGCGGGGTCCGTCGGACGCGGGCCCTGCTCCACACCAACGAGTGCGTGGCCACGGTGGAGCAGCACAGGGCGCCGGCGGGCCTGTGCTCCGACGCGCTGCTGCTGAGCTGCCCTGCGGAGGTCAGCGCCCTCCCGGACGCGCCACCAGGGGGCGGCGGCGGCGGGGACTACCAGCTCTGCAGCGTCCCCCCGTCCGGGAACCCCAGGCCCCGGCCGCAGCGGCGGGAGGACGGGGCGGGCTGCGGGGCCAAGAGGCAGCTGCTGAACGTGGAGGAGGGCTCGGCCCGCACCCTGCCGGACAGGGTGTCCAGGGTCACGGGCCCCCTCACCTGGAACTCCCTCACGCAGGTGGAGTGTCTGGACAGCCCCTCCGTGAGGAGGAAGAAGGGCCTGCAGCTCAACGGCCTGCAGTCTCAGACGCTGCCCCGAGCCGGGGCCGGGGCCGGGTGCTCGAGGCAGCCGCCGCCCTCTCCGCCTCTACGGGCCACGGAGGGCCCGCCTCTCCTGTCCCCGTGCGGCGCGGGGGGGCCCGGGGGAGCGATGGCGCTGGGTCCGGGGTCGCCGGAGGCGTGTAAGCAGATAGTGCCAGTGACTAAAGACGGGGATGTTAAAGCACAGCTGCAGGTCATGGAGAACATGATCAGCTCCAGTCAGGAGACCATCAAGGTGCTGCTGGGGGTCATCCAGGAGCTGGAGAAGGGCGAGGCCCACAGAGAAGGGTGAGTCTTCTGCTTTGGAAAAAATCCAAGTGACTTTAAGGTGAAATCCAAGTTTACTTTAAAGTGAAATGCAAGTGACTTTAAAGTGGAAAGCAAGTGACTTTAAAGTGAAATGCAAGTGACTGAACTGAAATGCAAGTTTACTTTAAAATGAAATGCAAGTGACTTCAAAGTGAAAAGCAAGTGTCTCTGAACTGAAATGCAAGTTACTTTAAAGCGAAATGAGGGTGATTTTTCCTTATTTTTCTCCTAGTCTGCAATTCCCTTCGTGATATTTACCTGATAACGAGTGCTCACTAAGTGCAAGAAGCATCAATTATGAATACAGTCGTGGTTTGAGGAGAGTGAGCTCGTTCCAAGGGTAGCTAATGGCGTACATAAAATAGTTCAGATTTAGAGTAGCACAAATTAGCAAACAGATTTCCTGTAGAGATGGACGAGGACAAGATAATCGCTCCGTTTCGCATCTATGCTGCCGGCGTTTCAAAAAGACCACGATCCATTGTGGACTCTGTATCACTCAACGCATTAAACTAACTACTCAAATATTAATTTATTTGACCTTCATTTTCTTGTTTGTCTGAATTAAATGTGTTATCAAGACGTTTAGAGAGAACTGCTCAGGAAACAACTGTAGCGATTTGAAAGAAGACTGGAATAGTCTGAGTCGCAGCTCCTTTGGTTAGAACGCCTTGGACTCCTGCGTGGGAGCAATACAATGTAGATCTGTGGAGACCATGGTACAACTTTGTGAAAGCGATTTGCTTGCCGATAGAAATTGAGTTTATGAAAAGAGACTAGGGAAAGAAGCACGTAGCGGGCAGGAATAGAGATTTGTCATTACAAAGGCAGAGGCAAACTAAATAGCCAATTTGTTGAGTGATCCTCCCAAACTTCATCTGTGTGCCTCAAACAATGCGGACACACAAACACAGACACAAAAAGACACAAACACAAACACACGTACACACACACTCTTGTCCAGCCATTATCCAAGGTATACCAAGCTGGCACAAAATGTCGGGATCCAGTGGTGAATATAAGTGTTTGGCTCACGGGTTTGGGGACAAAGAAAACGGTACAATTTATAACATGATCCTCTTCTAGTGTAGAGGCTCTCTATCTGCCTAGGTGGTCACTTTTATACCTGGGGACTGGCTGATTACTCTAATCGAATGGGAGGAGGACAGGAGAGGGAGGAGAAGAGGAGGAGGGAGGCAGAAGAATCACGAGCAATGTGGCAGGAATGAACGATGAAGAGGATTAGAGCGATTAAAGGGGAACACTTAAAGTGATGGACAACAGGATCTGAAAACAAAGAACCCTCACACTTCACACAGGGCTGAATCCACTACACACCGCCCCAAAGTCTTGTCAGCAACATTTCAGAAAGTAAGTCAGCAAACTATCTCAGTCTTGGAACGACAGAGGCTCGTAAAACAGGGAGAACAGATGTCCAAACCCAACACATTTCCTAATGCTTACTGCACACCTTGATGACCTGGATGTCGTAAGTAGAAGCCCATTAAAGGTATCTGTGGTCCATCACTCGAGACACATCACCACCTTACACGTCTAACCCTTCTAAAAGTCCCTGAGCATTATATAAGCCTCTTGTAATCCACCTCAGTTCAATGGTGCCTTTCCATTTCCAGGAGTTTCAGAACACTAATGCTCATATTTATACATTTCTTCAGTCAGTGAGGTAGGGAGGAATTCTATCGTCGCCTCTGTCACACTACATTACCGTTCCTCGACCCTCGCTCAAACGTCACCGGACTGACAAATAGCGGAGCCCGCGGGCGGCGGGGGATTACATCTGTTGCGTCACTGCTCCTGCCTCATGACATCCATTTCTCTTGTTAGCGAACAGGGGCTGGCACGCTGTGTGTACACTCAACGTCACAGAATGTGAGCTAGAGCCAGGGTTCAGCTACCATGGGGGCCTACACGTTGGCTAGGGGCTAGGTTGGTCGGTATTACAGCTAGGGTACGCAACTCTGAGAAACTAGTCAGAGTGATTTTTTAAGTATTCATCCGAAAAAATCCCAACCCACCCTTCAGTCGGCCCTTCAAGGCAAACCCCAGCACTAGGTCCGGCTAGCTTTGAGCAAGACTCAAGGTACCATTATAATGTATTAGACTGACAGGTGCACCACCCGATCATTTAATTCAGGCTGAATGCAATAATTGGAGGGATTTATAGAGGGGCTTGCTGCAGCCATAGATACTGAATTTCTTCCTTTTTATGTCAGATATTTTGATTTATCGAATGCTGTCTGGGTTGCAAAGAGAATTTTAGCGCATTGACAAAATATGCTTCTTGGATAAATTGCCTAGCGTAGCTTTAACATCCTGTCATCACATAAATGCACTTCACATAAGGATAGGATGACAGGTATTAACGATGGAGGAAGATTCGCATCACAAGGCCATAATCAGAGGTGCTTCATTAGGAGATACATCTGGAAGCTTCTCTTACTCCGTCAGCAAGATGGTGTAGTGCAGGAGAGAAGCAGAGAACATGAACACAGAGACAAAGAGAGAGAGCGAGAGAGCGAGAGAGCGAGAGCGCGAGAGCTCTTGGTATGGCTATTAGCTTATTGTATAATTACAGAGCCACCCTACTATTTCCATGTGAGGTAATCAGGGCCAGGCAGTCTGCCAGAGGACAGAGGAGGTTAGAGGACATGAACGGGATCTGAGGAAAGATGTCGTCTCCTTACGGAACCCCTTGGGGCCTGGGCAAGGCTCCATCCTGAATCCACACCACACACACACACACACACACACACACACACACACACACACACACACACACACACACACACACACACACACACACACACACACACACACACACACACACACACACACACACAGACACACACACGATGAAGATCTAGAGAGAAAATCGTGAGCCACCACTCACACAAACACGTACACACCCTCCATCTCCTGCCTCCCTCCCCCCCCGCCGCTGCGTGGAGGTCATTATTTGCGTAGCGAGGCAGCCGCAGCCTCTGGGGCCGCTGGGCACGCTCTCAGACAAAGGGCCGCAGGGGAACACTTTCGCTGTGTCATCAGCCGATGTCGGCCGCCGGCCCCCATTAAGCACAGTCACAGGGTCCGCCCTCATACATATAAATATAGAAATACACATGTCGGTTTTTCTATTCTGATGCGTGAGTGAGTACGCAGGTGCATGTGACGGTGTCTTTAGAGCCCCACCTGGAGCTGACCTATAAGAGAGCTCACCTTGTAGCAGGTGGGAGGGGAGATTATCTATGGGGGGCTCACCTTGTAGCAGGTGGGAGGAGAGCTGACCTATGGGGGTCACCTTGTAGCAGGAGGGAGAGGGGGGTGACCTTTGTAGCAGGCGGGGGACATGAGAAGATATTGCTAAATTGCTAACGTCCCAAATGAGATGAGAGAGAGAGAGAGAGAGAGACAGCGAGCGCGAGACCGAGAGCGAGAGAGATAGAGAGAATAGGAGAGTGAGACATAAAGAGAGCGTGATTGCAAGAGAGAGAGACAGCACATTAGAGAGTGAGACAGAAGCGAGAGAGCGAGCGATCACGAAGGTGAACCAGACCATCAGAGACTATTGATCCGCCCATCTGGGCGTGAACGCGTGCGAGTGGGGATGACCTTGCCCTCTGCTTCAACACAGCCCACGTGGTACCCTGTACGGGGCTCCACTGGGCCCCAGCAGACCCATTAACCACACAGAGCCCTGTCCCCAGTCCGCATCGCCCCGCGCCCCTCGTCCTTCACCTCAGGAAGCGTTGAGGTGCAGAGGCGCATGCGTCACGGCCAGAGACATCAACTCTAAAAGAGAGTCTGTTAAAGAGTTTTTAAAGTCGGCACTGTGTAGACTAGCTACTGCGAAAAAAACATACTTATTAAAACTCCCTGAACCTGAGAGACGTAGCGGGTTCGCAAGGTCCTCCGGGAAATTGGATACAGAGGGGGGAACAAAGGAAGGCGTCGAACAACGACTCTATACACTTAAGCCAACGCTGCTTTGGGCGGGACTGGAGGCTGTTTGCTGAAGGTCAACCTCGGCTCGTCTGAACGATACACCGTGTTCAGACTCTGTAACGCCGTCGTTGAGTAGGCCTGATTTTGAGGGAAAGCGGTGCACTCAAGTCTGGGCTTTTTAATACGCGCAATTTTGGGACGGCAGTTTCGATACACAACGCGTGTTTCGGCGGAATGTTACCAGCCGGTGATTGCCTGCTTTTACAGGCATCACCTCGGTGCGTCGGCTAAGAGAAGAGAGCCCTAAACGGGGGTCAGGACTATAAAAGCCAACTAGCGCAGCATTGATTTCTTCTCCGTGTGTTCAGTGATGGGAGCCCACCGTATGTTCAAGGTAATTACTGGTGATCTATCGTGACAAAACCACAGGCTAATCCAATCGAGGCAGCCGTTGGCGCATGTAACCAAATAGTTTCCCTTTATGGGCATCTCCACGCCTTAAGTGGTCCCTGGCGTAGAAGGGGTCATAACAACACACATATTCCGTGGACAGCCGAGAATAAAGGCTGTAATAAAATAAAAGGACCCATTTAGAACGATGTCAATAACAATCTAACGCCGTTTCTCACAACGGCTGTCGTTAAGCAGCAACAGCCAATCTTCTCGTGGGCTGGACGAAAAGCACATTAACTCCGGCAGAGTCTCATTAAACAGTCCGTCTTGTTTCAAGGTCATGAAATATGAACCGAGCGGTAATACTGACAAGCGCTCCTGTGTGGAGAGAAGCAACAACACGATAAACGGTTCAGCTCAATTCTAATTAGAACGGATGTAGCCGCGTTGGCAGTCCATCTGGTGTATGAATCTATATGCTGGGACTCTCTCAGCCAATTCTTTTTCTGGCAGTCATAACTCCAACAGTGAAATGATATCTGGGGCACCGAGTGAGTATTCACTTAAATATTTGTGAGTAAGGACTTCAGCGGGTAGCACAACAACAGGGACTTCAGAGTGTGTCACTTGATTAGGCATTCCTCCTCTCTCTTGTACTACCCGCGTTGTACTAGTTAACCATAGACAATAGCTGTCAGAAGTTCCCTACATTCAGGCAAGGTCCACTCTGAAGGTCCACTCTGAGAGTCCACTCTGAAAGTCTGCAGACGCAGGGCTGCCCAGCAACCAGGGAATCGGCCTTTACTACCCATCAACGAGTAACCATCCTTGCTCTGAACGCTAGCTGGGTGGGGAACTGAGCGATGGAACAGTTAGCTGCCCAGACCCATGGCTGCTACGTGGATAAGGCCTGTGATGAGGGGCGATGGTGGCAGGGGTTGAGGGGATATAATGGGCATCAAATGCATGGTAATTACTCATTCATGACTCTTATCTCCTCCACAGCCTCTCTTATCGAACGGGACAGGACACAGCAAACTGCGACACGTGTCGCAACAGCGCATGCATTATTTACAGGTTAGTGGCCCGAGTCTTTTCCTTTAAGATGATGAATAAAATGTTGTCGACTACTGTTTCCTTCAAGGCTGAGTGGTGTGCGTGTAACCTGTTAGAAAACATACAGGGAGAGGGAGACGTCTATCAGCATGAGCCCTCTCTGGGGGCCCGAGAGAGAGATGGATCTGACCCGCCTAACACTTGTAGTATAACGCCACTATGCTGCTGCAGGGAACAGCGGTGCAACCAAACGTAAAATCACTGGAATGAGGCAATTTAGCACTGCATCAACCTTAGAGGGTCAGCCAGTACAAAGGGAGAGAGGGAGATAGAGAGTGGGGGAGATAGAGAGAGAGAGTAAAGTCGGGGTCAGTTCAGGGACAGTGTTTCCAGCACGTGACGGGGCATCGTAGGGGTCTGATTCTCTAGTGATGATTCTCAAACCCAACAATGCACGACCCCGGATTGACTCTTTGCCGGTGGACAAATTTGCACAAGGGAGAAATCAAGAGAAGGAAAAGATCCAGGGAGGGGAAATCAAGAGATGGTTTCCACTGCTGTACCACTCTGTTGGCATTTTGTACCCCGCACTCCAATGGGAAAGGAACCATAGCACAATCTGCTTACTGTTCACAATACTAGTTAAGCCTCTGGCTATCACTACAATGAGCTGCTGACAGCTAAACGGACGGTACTGGGGTCCATTTGCTTTGCTCCTACAGCCATCGTGGGAGTAGTGGCTCCGGACAGAAATGTGTCAGGGCTTTACATATCCACAGATGTCCCCGTGAGGCCTTGGGTGGCGCGAAGGGGAGGAAGAACTGTCTTTTATACGAAATACAATTCAGTAGAACCAGGATGGAGATTGCAGCCTAGTCTGAGAGTCCGCACTGCAGCACATCTTGTTCAGAGGGGTGTTTTTACAACGATTTGGGGACTATGGGGGGGGGGGGGGGGGGGGGGTGGGGATGAAGAGAGTTTGTTTTCAGGAGGTGGCAGAAAGACTTTTGAGGCTGCATTATATAACATGGCATTATGCAACCAGAGATAAACAACCCTCTGGTCTAAGGAGGTTCTGTCGGGTTACTTCTGTTGCCCTGAAAGAGAGATGGTACTCAAAGACTGTATCTAAAGAACAAGCGACCGGGACTACATCTTTTAGCTAAGTTCAATCAGTTGCTGAACATGTATTATGTGCCTGCTTTTTACTCCTATTATCATAGTGGAAAGGATATGCCATCTCCCTGGGAGTTGTCCACAGTTTGCAGGACTGACTAGCTTAAGAAAGTGACAGAGACCAAGGCCTCTATAGGACAGCATTGGGCGTATTTCAGAGCTCTAAGCTAGCTAGATTGCGCTTTTATGCAGTCACTCGCTGGGCTAGTGTTAATAAGGCCTGGCTGTGTAGAGCAGCTGACTCGACACCGCTGCCGGTGTGAAGCCCAAGACAGCTGACAAGAGTCTGTTAGCACAAGTCACAGCCCCAAAAGAGGGTATAGGTAAAAACCCAAAGTACAGCAGAGTTGTCTACGAGTACCCATGTTTTGATTTTCCATTTCCTTTCCTCGAGTGAGGATGTCACGCTCAGTAGTCTCTTGACATACTGCGGCAGACTCCACTGAGGGCGGTGTTGTGTTGCCGAGAGGAGACATGTTTAGGAGTTTGTAGAGTGCACAGTGTCCCACGGTGTAACGACTACTCTAAAACCAAGGTGAGCTTTCTGGGGTGAGCCATCAGCGACAAGGGAGTCTATCACCACATACTGTAGTCCCGGGCAGATCTCACAGTCCCACCCGGGCACGACACCAAGTGTTTCAAAAAAGACGCACGTGAACACAAGGCAGGAATAAAACAGCGGGGGGGAAAGCGCTGAAAATAGCAATGCAAAAGGGATTCAAAAGCGGCTTGGAACTGAACTGCTGTCAGCTGCAGATTAAAATGGAGGGGAAACAGAACCTCAACCCACGAAGGCAGACTCCCATTTGACACCTTCAGCCTGCCAGGGGATTTTTTTATTTTTTTTTACACTCGACAGAAGGGGCAGAATTCCAGTCCCATTGACCGGGCCCTCCGTCACCGCTCGCCTGCTGCGCTAAATCGTGACGATTGGACACAGAGTCTGATATAGCCGTCTCATTCACCCGGGCAGGGTAGATTAAATATCAATCTAATTACAGGGATCTCCATGAAGCCAGCCCCTGCTGCGGTGACACAGCCTGTGTTTGGGGAGGGCCAATCGCACGTGTTATTCCACACACCTCAAACAGAAACGGGGTTTGTGTGCAGGCGGGGGGCTAGCAGTGTGGGATCGACATTGAGGGTTCCGTGCAGTTAGCCAGAGTCCGAATTCGACCTGTGTACAGTTGTAGCAACACAACACACTAAACGACTGCTACGCCACAACAACAACTGCAGGTCGGCAAAAGCGTGTGATAAGCGCAAACAGGGAGATGGCTACGGACCACCGGCACCCAGAACCCTTTTAACGCATCCTCTTGTCCCATTTACAAAATCTGCCACACTCGCGCTCTGCCTGCTTTGCTCTGTTAGTATGATATGATTTCATTTTTTTCTGGGATGCGCCACATAAAATGGAAATTTGGACTGTGTGTGCTTTGGACACGGCAACAGTTCCTGGATCAAGTCTCCAGCAGCACACACACACACACATCCAGGGATGAGTGTGTTTCCCTAAATAACCCCACCGGTCTAAGAGGTTCCAGGCCCAACCATCCGTGGTGGTCTCCTCACGGCTCCCCTTCAGGCGAATGAACACAACAGGTGGGGAGGGGGGAGGTGGGAGGGCTTAATATGCCCAATAGACGTACAACCTCAGAACCGCATGAGCAGATTATACCAGAAAAAAAGATCCTGCAAATGTATACGTAAAACTGAACAGGCTAGGCTATATGAGGGGCAAAAAAAGTAAAGGTTTCAAGGGCACAGTGTTAAGCTGTGACCTGACAGAGACACTGCCAGGAGGCCTGTTGAGAGAACACATTGTTCTCCCGCCAGGCCCGGTGCGGTTGGGAATCACAAGGTGAGGTGTGCTAAACACCCAGCGTTACATGAAGCAACAAGAGCCATCGCACTGGAAAACAGCGATGAACGGGTTAAGGACGAGATCACTCACCTCTGCAGACTTATAGTAACTAAGAAAAAATGGATTTATAAGGCACATTTAAACACAGTTTTCAGTGGCCAAAGTGCCGTACATGGTTCAAAAGTTAAAGTTTGATTTGCTCTCACTATGAGATCCAAAACGTGAGGCAGGTGGAGTGGAGGAGAAGCAGTAGGTGGGAACGACAGAGAAAAGCAGTGGGATTGGCCAGTTAAAGAGTCACAGAGTGCTAAAGTGCTGAACAGGCTGTGTACCGGCACCACTCCGGCCTCCAGACTCCTTGCCCTTTTCGGGTCCCAGGCGAAAGGGTAGAAAAATGCCAACAGCGTTAACATTACCTCTCCAGGTAAAAGTAGACCAGATACAGACTCCAGATACAACACAGACACAGACACACACACACGGTTCCATGGGCTGCCTAACATGCGCCAAACTGCTTGTGATGCGCTTCTGAAACGGACGCCAAGCGATGCATTATGGGAAGTTTTCTGTCAAACCCCTAAAGTCATTCATCATTCACCATTAGGGGTGACAGGGTGACAGATAGCACACAGCTTGTGCATGTGTACACCTGGTAATTGCTGACTGCTGGAGTGACAGTGTGTGTATTTAGGGATTGTGAAGAGTGACAGTAATCAGTCTGTTTATGCGAGTGAGACAAACGTAGGCAGAACGGTGCCTTAAACACAGGCTCAGGGGGCTAGCATGGGGTGTAAGAGAAGCAACGACGCCGTGTAGCCTGTGGCTTCGAACCAACGCATGTGAACAACCTGATGGAGGGCAGGTGTGCTAGTGTGTTTTATTATAGACCTCTACCATATCTGGATGAGGAGATTATACGATTGTGTAGCTGGTTACGAATACTTCCTCGTAAGGATGCATTGAATGACAAGGTTGTTTTATCGCTGTAGTATTTGTCAGGGAAAAGGGGTAATTGCAATAAAAGGAGCAGGTTACTAGGGACTGAGCAGCATTGGTGATATTCTCTCGTTGTACAAACTCGGGTTTGGGAGAACATTAGCCCTTCCCTTGTGTGGAAGCTCTGAAGTCCAGCGAGCTAAGGGGGGCCATATGTCTACATGACCTTTAACCTCAAAGTTGAGCCTTTTGTGAACAAAGCCACTGGGGCTAGACCTGATACCATACCGACCCCTGAGAAGATGTGAAAGTGGTGAAAGTGGGAGCACATGATGGCATTAACTATTTCTCTAATCATGCTGTCACATACTTAAAAATGTCCTTGCTCAGAGAAATCGATCGAGGTAAGGTAATCTATTTTTAAGGTTATACCTTTTCAGAGATTCGCTCCTTTCAATGCAAGTGCTGATATTAATTCTTAACTTTGAAGATGCCAACACAGATTTTCTTGGGATGTGCTAAGAAGACGTTTTGCTGTTAATGTTTACAAGCAGTTTGAACTCACAAACTTTGTCATTCGCGGAGACACACATTGTAAGATTAACAGGACAGCAACAAACACACGCCCACACAGACACACACGCACAGTCATGCAAATTCCTTTCAGAAATAGGACAACATTTGTGCCGGTCTAATGAACGGACCACATTGCCTGATTAATTGCAAATAGCTGCAGCATTCTGCACGCTGTGCAAAGTACAGGAAGAGCAAAGTGCTGAGCGGTTGAGTTCGGCATCCAGCACTCTGAGGTCGACTCGGTCTTTAGCGCCCTGATTGAAGTTTTCTTCTTCTCCAATCAAATGTGCATGCTTAGATTTACATAATACACATTTTAAAAGTTTGATTGCAAAATTGCCGGCTGTTTTTAATTAAAGCGCAGATGGGGAGCTTCAGACCAGTGGCCTGAGACGCATAGCGACACCGTCCACAATGAAGTCCTTCTATGGTTGCAACCCACCCGTTTTTGACGAGTGTGCTCGAATCACACTCCTTGTTTTCAGCACTAAAGGGCAAACTAATCAGGATGTCCGCCAGCGAAATAATAAAAAACTTCTTTAAGTTCTCCTATTATACTACTTTTCAGGTCTTAATTTCTTATTAATGACTCCTATAGAGCAACCTGACACGAATCACAGCGCAAAAAATTATGTAGATTTTCGGGAAACTCATCTGGGCACTTTCAGCATTCTCCGTCAACACTCTGCTTCGTCCATCTCCTCCCCCTCGCCCCCCTCCTGCCAACCCCACTCCGTTGTGATTGGTTACCTTCCGGAAGAGCATGTCGCAGCATTACCATACATGGAAAATCTGGATTGTTCAACGTAGATAAATCCCGGAAATGTTAACGAGTGAAAGGCGACCGGCATCCCGAGTGTTTAGGGCTCTGCACAGCCACCCTAGACGGTCAGCAGGGAATACGTCTAAATGCATGTACTTCATTATTTAACACTTTAGTATGGTTAAACATGATTAGAAATTATTATAACAACGTTTATAGGTCATAAAAGTCGAAAAAGCATAACAGGTGCTCTTTAAACCCAAATATAGAAAAATTTTAGAGCTGTCAAGCGATTCAAATATTTTATCGTGATTAATCGCATTAATGTCATAGTTAACTCGCGATTAATCGCAAATTATTTTTCTATGCTAAATATCCCTTGATTTTTTTGTCCCATAATTCTTCTCATTTTAATTCTCTTATCAACATGGTGAATTGCATCGGCTTGCCTTGTGCAAATGATTTTTTATTGATAACAACATTGGCATATACTGATCAAAACAGGATACAAAAAAAGAGCCTATAGTGCAATTAAACGACTGCTTTGAACAAATGTCATTTGAACATAGCAGTCAGGCTACTGCTTCTTTGTTTTGAGGCAAAGAAAAAAATAAAAAGTTTTTTTTTTTTTTATAAAATAATTGCGTTAATCGCGCACTAATTTTTTTAACGCCGTTAAATTTGGTTTGCGTTAACGCCGTTAATAACGCGTTTAACTGACAGCTCTAAAAAATATACAACAAAGTGGGAGTGAAATATATAAACGCCACTCAGCAACAGACCTGCCAACTACGGTGACATCACAGGAGGCGGGGCTTCCAACTCAAAGGGGCCCTAATCCCTTACAGTGGTTAACAACACACACTGTGTGTTGTTAACAACACTGCCCCCGCAGTGGGAGTCAGTCTAGACAAGGCATGCTGGGACTTTCTGACCCGGATCCGGGCTCCCTCACCGATAAGCGAGCGGCATCTGCTCGCGGCGCTGAGAGAGGGGGGGGGAGGAGGCTCTGGCAGATTAGCGCTGCGCAACACTTAGCAAGGCGGCGCTAATCGGAGTTTCACTTAGCTGAAGCTAGCCGTCGGAGAACGGGTTCCCGCGGGATTACACAACATGTAGAGGACGCCCCGCACAGATAAACTCCTTAAACACACCCTCGGAGAAGCGTGTTTTAAAGCAGACATGTTGTGTACGTTTCTTTTTCTGTGTCTTGCTGATTTTTGTGGCCCAGTGGGGGTTAACAAAGAAACTCTGTGCCGGAGATCATCTCGGAGGGTATTCTCTGCACACCTGTCTCCCAGTATTCTCCAGGATAAAACTGCTGAGGGTCTTCTCTTCCCCGGGAGGTGAAGGAGGAGGTGGATGCAGCAGAGACACTAAACTAGATCCGGGATGTACTCTGCTACTGTGCGAGCGACCGAGGGAACCTTAAGTCAGGGAAGGCTCAATGCACTCCCACCTTTGTATGCATAAAGAACTGGAGAGATGGAGTGGGGTGTTGTACCATATTGCAGTAGAACACAAAACAATAATGTGGTGTGTCGTGCTGAAAGAAATGTGTTTCCATGCCTTGTGTCTTTCAATGGATTCCCAGTTTTACTCTTTACAATCCGGCAGTACTAACATTTGCCAAGTTATAGCTTTGTCTAGGTCTGCTTCTCATGTTCACTGTCTCTCTCTCTCTCTCCACCCCCTTCTACTCCCCTCTCCCTCTCCCCCCCTCTACCTCTCTCCATCTCTCCCCCCATCTCCCTCTTCCCCCCGTCTCCCTCCCCCTCCCCGTCCCTCCTCTCCCCTCCTCCGTCTCCCTCCCCCCCCTCCCTCTCCTCCCCCCCCTGCAGTGTGGAGCTGGACTTCAAACAGCAGGAGGACAAGCTGCAGCCTCTAATGAAGAGGCTGTGCCCCCCCGAGGAGTCTGGATTCCCCCCGCTGCCTTACCCCCAGGAGGCCTTCACCTCCACGCCCAAACGCAAGTCCAAAGCCGACTCCAAGAAGCACCCGCGCTGGAAACTTTGGTTCCTTTGAACCCCGGATGCAGAAGAAGAGTTAAAAGAAGACCGCGCTTCGGTCCACAGAGTCGACGCCCACCCACCCCCCCCACCCTCCCAACAGGGTGATTACACCTGTCCTGACCGGCAGTGGGGACGTTCCCCGGACCCCCACCGGGAGATTACACCTGTCGGTGACGTCCGGGATGGTTCCTCTCCTCTTGTTCCCTTTTGTGGTGCCACTGCAGAGCTGCTCTGCTGTGATACGGGAGGAGGATCGGGATGGAATACACCGGGACCTGGAGGCACCCCGGGGAGTCGGCCGGGAACGTGGGGGGGGGGGGGGGGGGGGGGGGGGGGGGGGGGGATTTGGAATTGGATTTTGGGACGCTTACGGAGAAAAAAAAAAAGTAACACACGTGTTTTGCGGATGTTTTAAAACTTGTTTCCACAAGAGGAGAGTGGGATTATAGTCTAACGCAGCTCTTCTGGGAATCGTAAAGGAGTGAAGAAAAAAATACAACGGTTTCCCATCTATCTACTTGCATATATTTTTCTAGCTGAATTATAACGGAGTACGATTTAATTGTTTACCGATTCCTGCGACTTTCTCAACCTTATTTATACTCCACTTATGGACACTTGAGATTCACAGACTTTGAGAGAACACGACAGCGCAGCCTATCACTGTACCGGCAAAGCACAATTACCAATGTTCAGGATACCGTTTCTCCAAAAGAAAATATTAATGCTATTAATAAAGAATATTTTAACACTCCTCCTAAATATGTTGACTTTATCAAGTCATATTTACCCACAATATAGGGAAGAAAGGTGGTCATTCATCCAAGACGAGGAAGATGAGATTTGAGGACAATGTTGCTCGCTGAGTTACCTTTTTCAGCCTTTCCTATTTTTCTGAAATATCAAACAAGCTAAGGATTAATGACTTTTTTTTTTAGCAGAGGTTTGTTTGTTTTCTTCCCGGAAATTATTACAATACACACATAACAGTCAGTCATTTTTAAAATGTACAGGAATATTCGAACTTCAGCCAGAGAGAAGCATCTTTGTTTCAACACATTTAAGGCCTTATGATTTTTGCAGACCGCATTCAGTAGACCCCTAAATGTTGCACCTCACAGTCGTAGAAAGTAGTAAATAAATGAAATACTTCCAACTCAATATAACCAGCCAGCCAACATCAACTCTCTCTCTACAGCGAAGACGTCTCTAACGGGAGCCAATCAGTGGAGAGGAGGGTGGGGGGAGGGGGGGTGGTGTAGGGGCCACCCCTGACCTCTGACCTCAACAAGGGCCTTCCAACAGTATAGAGCAGGGTTAGGTTCAGCGTGTATGTGGGGGGGGGGCTTTATTTTAACATTCTTAATCTGATTTAAGACGGGATGTTTTCTAGCTTTTTCCAAGAAACAATTTCTAATCAAAAGGAAAGAGGATTTTAAAATGACTTTCAAATGAAAAAAAAAAATTTAACTTCCAAGAAGCAGCATCGCCATGTTACACCCCCCCCCCACCCCCCACCCCCCGCCACAATTCTCGTACAGGGTTTTCCTTCAGGCTTTGTATCGCCATAACAACACTTCCGCCCCTTTATATAAAGCTTTCAATCGGGCTAGTAGCAGCAATTCATCAGAAAGAGAAACGGCAAACAATACCCAGCCCTGCCACCACCCCCCCCCACAACGTCCACAGCGCTCGCAGGAACTGGCAGCCAGAACACGTGTCCGGCCCCCAGCCCGGGGGGCCCGGAGGGGGGAGATTTACGATAAAGTCTTGCGCCAAAAGTTGCTTCAAGGGCATCGGGCGGTGTAACTCTGCTCCCGACGGGCCGTCCACGACGGGGATAACTAGCGGGGATTAGTGCTTGATGGCCCTCGGTTCACATCGGGTCCCTGCGGGGGCCCTTGCAGCTGCCCCGGGCCCCCCCCTCACCCCCAACCTGCACACGGCTCGCTGGGACTGTAGCATTAACCAGAGGACGGCGCGCTTATTCTGTACCGCAGAAGAAGAAGAAGATGAAGTGCAATTGATTTACTATGTGCAATACTGTGTGTTTTATACGGTTTTTAAACAGGAGGAGAAAAACACGACTGAAGGCGTTTAATATACAAAATAAAAAGATGGAAACATGGAGCAGACTGATGTTCTATAGACCTCTGTATTGATGTTGTTTTTGTTTTTCTATCCTTCAATCCAAAGTGACGTGGAGCGTCGCAAAAGGGGGGGATGGATTGTCACTTTTTAAAAAACCGACATGTTCCTCCTGATATTAGTATGGCGCTGGCGGAGTCAGTTTCATGTTTGATGCTGAATTTACCCTTCAAGAGCCAGAACAACATCCTGTCATGAGCCATGAGTGCCATGTGGTGTCAAGGGAATCCAGCATGCGGAGGCAACTCATCATAGAAATGACAGGTGGAACAAAGACTCTGTCTCACCCGGGGGGTGGGAGAGAAGCAGGGCTGGGTGTTCAGGGGGTGCAGCACAACGTACAGCAGCGCAATCCTCCAGGTGCCGAATCCAAGTTCACCCTTCTGCTCAGGCCACCGGTGATCCAAGGGGTACTCACGATGCACAGCACCCCTTCATCTCCTGAGATATACCTAGACCGGACCCCCCAACACGGGCTGGGAGAACGCACACTCAGACGGCACGCTAGCTGATCTCGGGCTTTAAACGCAGACGTGAGATGCATATCGCTGATTCAGCAACTCCAGGGGATGTGGGGGTAGAGGTGGTGGTGGAGGTAGTGGAGGTAGTGGGGGTAGAGGAGGTGGTGGAGGGGATGGTGGTGGATGTAGAGGTGGTGGTGGGGGTGGACGTGGTGATGGACGTGGTGGGTGTAGAGATGGTGGTGGAGGTGGTGGTGGTGGTGGTGGACATGGTGGGTGTAAAGGTTGTGGTGGAGGTGGAGGTGGTGGGGTTAGAGGAGGTGAGAGTGGTAGAGGAGGAGGAGGTGGTGGTGGAGGAGATGGTGGTGGATGTGATGGGTGTAAAGGTTGTGGTGGGGACGGAGGTGGATGTGGTTGCTGTGCTGGTGTTTTGGGGGACTGTAGACAGGTTCCCGGGAAGTCTAGAATCTCGCCCCTTTTTAACGGTCAAGTCGACAGCGACCTCGGAGGCGGGCTTCATGGTGAGGAGGGCTGGGTGAGCGGAGAGGCGGGGGTGTGATCAGTGTGTGTGCGTTAGAGTCATTACGATGCGGTGCCACGTCTCACTACGCAGCCGACCCCAGAGCAGTACTGCGGTACTCTGGTGAGTGGTGAGAGTCAGGGAGAGAGTCACGGAGACGGTTGGATGGCGCGACGGAACTTCACTCTGAGATAACGTCATCGCTGAAGTCTAAAACCAAGAGAGATCGAGCAAGGCTGGAGTTGGGGAGAGAGAGCAAGAGCGAGAGTGAGAGCGAGAGAGAAAGAGCGAACGAGTGAGAGAGAGAGGGCGAGTGGGCTTGAGATTGCTATGACAAGACATGAGTGAATTGCGTTGCTATGTGCTTGTTCGCTGCCTGCATGCAGCAAAGTGTAACTCCTAGCTACCAGGAAGCCAGTCCTAGCCTGTCAATCAAGAGCAGAGACCCGCCCCTAACCGTCTGCCTTCAGGACTTCGTCTTCTTCCACAAACTTCAGGGAAATGGAAGGTGGAGGAACGCAGCAGGGTGGAGGGAAGGCAGCCTCTTTAAGTCACGACACTGAAAGCGGTGCAGAAACCCCAGAATATAAAGTGATGAGGATTGTTAAAAAAATACTGGCTAAGGTTGCTTCATTCCTGACAAAAGGCAACACAAAACCTTTTCCATTTGATAGTGCCTTGCCAAAGGACAAATTGAAGGTTAGCCATTCAATCAATTTGCAATGACTCCACTAAATGGTATTGTTAACCCAACATTGGGACATTCCGTGATACATCCATAGCGTTCTACCTGCCTTATAATCAAGGAACTCCTGTGAAGCAGAACGTGCTGCGGAGAGATGGGAGCAACTGGGGGGATCTCACAGTACGCAGCTTTACAACGGTCGGAGCGTGGACATGACTGCAGAAGACGTAGCGATGAGGGAGCAGGAGGCAGACTCTCAGATGTGAAGCCCTGCTTGTTGCAGTGGCTTGCATCTGCCTGCAAAACAGGCCAGGCTTCTGCTTTCTGCTGTTGCCGAGTAGGTTTCTCGCACTCGCCACTCGAGATTCAGCAGCAAACACCAGCATCGTGGGCGACAGGTTTCGTCAGCTTGAAGCGGCCAACCTCATCGCTCTCTCGCGCTCCCCGTCGAGGAAGATTAATCAGGCAATCGCATTAGCATGACGTTATGTAGGCTGACACGTGCAGGGACCTGTTTCACAAGCAGCCTGCCCCCCCCCCCCCCCCACTCCCCAACCCCAACATAAAGCATGGCGCTTTGACAAGAGTCTCCCAGCGCAGAGGGGAGGGATTGAAAACATCCCTGTGTAAGATGAAAGTGGAGCAGGAACAAGGTGCAGTGAGTGACACATGCTGGCAGAGAACTAAACGGAGGCGTGCACAGCACACACTGCCTTCCTTTGTATGCAAATCAGCCTCCCAGTCCCTCGACACCGTGTTAAATAAAGTGATGGCAGACTTAATAAGGACGGATTATGTGGACTGGAGCAACATGACAGCTCGCTGCTCCCTGGTTTGTTTTTCGGTTTGGTTTTTTCTCAAACCGAGAACAGGAAAATAACATTATTTTTGAGAAAGGGAATTACAGCGGGATTTGGCCTTTGACAAACTCAATGAAAGCCGTGAAGGGAAGACAGGAGGGATGGAAAAGGTGAAGTACATGTGAGAAGATCACTTCTCTCAAATGTTCTCCCCTAGGATATAAGGGATACTCCTCCAGGATCCGATACCCCCTTAAACCATCGTAATTATGAGACATTTAATGTATGACAAAAGAAATACATGTATGTCACTCAAAGACATCAAAAGGTATATCGACTGCATTTCTTCAGCGCTTTTCTTACCAGTGGCCACCCAAAGCGCTTTACAATACTGCCTCACATTCACACACCGACGCGGAGTCAACCACGCAGGGCGGCAGACAGCTCGTCAGGAGCAGTTAGGGTGAGGCGTCTTGCTCAGGGACACCTCGACGCTCAGCGAGTAGCAGCCGTGGATCGAACTAGCAACCTTCCGCCTGCCAGCCAACCCGCTCTACCTCCTGAGCCACATGGCGCCCCAAAGATGACGCACATTAAGGGAGAGCGACAGGGAATCTGGACAAGGGCCAGCAGGAAGACAGGCCAGAGTGATGACGTACCGCAGAAAGGGGAACAAGGGCCCAGCGTGCATATAGAACAGATCTGCAGTGGAGACCGCAGGGGCCTGGAGACGGATTAATCAGGAAGCGAGCTGGACGTGCTTCACCACGGTTCACAAGTCCCTAACGGAAACCGGAACCGATGAATTAAATCAAAAGGGCCGCGTTTAAGTGTGAGTGTGTGGGTCGGGTTCTGAAAGGGAAGCACTCAGTGTAATGGAGGGTAATGGAGAGGTGCGCACGCTGGCGTTACAGGTGTTGGCCGAGCAAACAAGTGGCACCGAGGTGCAGAGTCAAAACCGGATCAATCCAGAAAATAATGGAAAAACACATTCGGAGAGGGGAAGGAAAGACATGATGCAAGGCTTAACGGGTTGGTTTCGAATGAGCCCCTGTTCGAGGTGCAGGGAGGCTGCGTAGGAGGTGGTGGTGGATTCTGTGGAGCTGCCGGTTTTAACATTTTAAGATACTGCACCACACATGCCTCCCTGTGTTTTCTCCCTCTCCCTCCCTCTCTCCCTCTCCCCCTCCCTCCCTCTTAGCCAGGAGTGCGGAGACGTACCTCTCATCTTACTATAGAATATTCCTCCGTTCTCCACGGCACGCCCTACCTCCCCGAACATCCATAACCCGACTCATCTTATGATAAATAATGCAAATATGAATGATTAACATTCCCGGGGAAAAACAGGCCTTCAACCTTGCGTCAAGCAGCCTCTATAAAAGATGTCCCAGGTTAGTTAGACAGAGCGCCATTGTTTATAAAGGAGAGAGGAGGAGGACTGGGGATCGCTTACAGTAAACGCGTGTCTTTGCAAAGCCTTCTCCGACGCCACTCCCGCGACACCGGGGGGACGCAGCGCTGCCACTCAGCCCGCAGGAAGACTTTTACTGAAGTCGGATCACGAGCGTCGCTCCCGACTCAAGGGTCTGATAAAGTTTGAGACGACGATGACGAAGATGACGATGCTAGCAGCGGCGCGCGCTAGCCAGACAGGACAGACAGACAGGATAGACAGACAGACCGTGTGTTTACGAGATGACTGATAAGTGCTCTGATTGGATTAAGGCACCGAAACCGCATATTAGAAACGCTCTCTGGTGAGTTCACACACACACACACACACACACACACACACACACACAGAAAAACAAAGCAAAACCGGTTAAAGATGAACAGGTACGCAACCACAGCGTCAGACAAAGATCAGCCCGTTAACGGTGGACGATGAGGAGATAAAAGGCTCAGGAGGAGATCAAAGCATCCCCATCGGGCGGAGGCTGGGCCCCGAGTTAGACCCAACATTCAGACAACTTTGGAGCGGATTGTGGGGGCAAATGGCAAGATGTGGATGTATTTCATTTTGTGTATGTGCGTGTACCCACGTGTGTGTGTGTGTGTGTGTGTGTGTGTGTGTGTGTGTGTGTGTGTGTGTGTGTGTGTGTGTGTGTGTGTGTGTGTGTGTGTGTGTGTGTGTGTGTGTGTGTGTGTGTGTGTGTGTGTGTGTGTGTGTGTGTGTGTCTGTGTGTGTGTACCCGAGTGTTTGCGCATCCACGCGTGTGTGTGCGCATCCACGCGTGTGTGTGCGCATCCACGCGTGTGTGTGCGCATCCACGCGTGTGTGTGCGTGAAATAGTCATGAATGTGTGTATGGTAGGACCGGAGGGGCTTTTAATTAACCTTGGATATCAGCAGCAGTAGGGAGGGGGAGAGGGGGGAGAGAGAGAGAGAGAGACATCGACTTACAATGTGGGGAGAGTCGCGACCCATGGAGATCACCGTCCTGTTCACCGTCCTCAGCAGCTTCTCCATGATGATCTGGACGTGCCACTGCGTGGGGCCCTGCAGGGGACACGGACACACACACGGACACACACACGGACACACACACGGACACACGGACACACGGACACACACACACACACACGTTTATGTTCTAGTGAGGCCTAATCAACTCATCCCGTTTCTGATCCCTTCTTAACATTCTTAACATTCTGCGCAGCAAAAAATACCAATTCTACACTAAATTTCCCAGAGGTTGACTAAAATGTGTGCAGGTTGCTGTGTCTTCAGATGTGCAGATTGATGCTCTAACACATAACAAAGAATGGTAGCACTACTGTAGTACGTGACCAGTAGATTCCAACAGTGGATCACATCATGATCCAGAAACACATTTATGTACTCAAGATTGCTCATCCATCGCCTTGTGGTCCAACACCCCAGATCTGTGTGACGGCCTCAAACACTGTCTCGTTGTCTGTCTGTGTGTGTCCAGCTCTCTGGTTGTCAGGAAACCTTCTGAGGTTACCAACAGCGTCCAAACATTTCATCATTCAGTGAGTGAACAAACAAACACACACAATGTGTTGTCATCTATCGTTTCCTGTATTGGGTCAACACTGACCACCCACACACACACACACACACCCATCCCCCCACACATACACACTCACGACGAGTCAAACTGTCACAGACACACACATGCGCATAATAAGCGGGCAGGTGGGGGCGTCCGGGTGGGCTCCTGAGACCTGGTCTTGATTTCATCAGGTGTGCTGACACCTGCAGTCCTGCTCTCCTGATGTAACGAAGCACCGGGTTGGATCACCGGGTTGGATCACCAGGTCACGCCCGGCTACATGGACCCCAGCCAAGTACATAAGCTCTGTCCATTCAACTGAATCAGTTGTTTACCCTTAGTCAAATGTGTTGATCGTCATTTCCCGGACTAATTAGCGACGCCCGTGCCTGGGGCGTTCTTCAGTGGCATCTAATTATTTCAAATCAAATAACAACCGAAGGAAGGAGGCTGGACTGCAGTCATTATGGGATGCCGTTGATGCAGTATGGTGGTGGTTTCCCCACAGCCCGAATGAGACCTTCACCACCGTTTCACGCCGGGTGGGGGAAGTCGATGCGGTTTCCTCCCTCGACCCGCCCCCCACCCCGCGGGTTCACCCGGTCCCAGCGCAGCCCAACCTGGTACTCCAGCTCAGCTCCGTAGGTACGCAGGTGCGGCCTGCGGCTGCATTGAGATGTTACCCAGGTGTGTGCGTTTGTGTGCGTGTCAGTGTCGGCGTCCTCTAGCACCGTGTGGGAACACAGAGAGGACACACCAGCACAGAGGGGTCTTTAAGTCGACAGACGTGGCCTGCGTTCGTACGTGCATGTGTGTGTGTGTGTGGGGGGGGGGGGGGGTAGGACGTGCTAGGGGGGGGAGGGTGGGAGTGAGAGGGAGAGGGGGTGACGTGGGCAGATGGGCGTGCGCTGAACGTTACAAATGTTCCATTATCTAACCACTTCATTTGAACTGTTTTCGCTTGTTATTTATATGAGCTGACGATCGATACCCATTGGCGATATGTCCCGTCTCTTCTCAGAACCGAGGCTATGTCAATAACCAACGTTTTGCGTCACGTCAGTCCATTATATCTGTCCGGTAGGGCACCGGTTGCACTCCCCCCCCCCCCCCCATCCCCGGAGTAGGGGACCCCCATCCCTGGAGGGGGGATCCCCCCTGCTGGGCTCCGTCTCGGGGTCTCTCCCTGGAGGTCTGAGCCCGTTCTCCCCCAGCGGTGGTGGGTCACTCACCACGTCGGTGCGGTACAGAACCTCCAGGATGTCGCTGAGCAGCTGGCAGCAGGCCTGCAGCTCCTCCTGGGCCTCCAGGTGGCTCTTCAGCTGCTCCGTCATCAGGGGTAAGAGCAGCTCCCGGCAGTCTGCAGGGACACACACACACACACACGCGCACACACACACAAACAAAAAGAAAAGAGTCGTAAACGAGCAAAAATTGATAATTCCACAAATACAGAGAGAGAAACAGCCCAGACCCAGACCGACACTGGGTTGGAAGGGCGATGCTCTCCATGCGTCCAACACACAACACAAGCTGGTAATGACCCTCCCCTGGGGATCAGCGCTTCGGCACAAACAAACGCCACGTTATGAGCCGGAACAGCGACCGCGCCAGAACGCCGTCCTCTGAGGCGAGGAACCACGTCCATGATGATCAGAGCGGCCTCACATGGCTGGTTCTCACTGGTGAAACCCTGTTCTCAGGCCTGTGGAACCAGGGCAGCAGGGTTCTCCCCTGGCCCCGCTGACGGCAGGTAACGAATCGGGCATGTCTTAAATACAATGAGGCCTGAGCAGAGGCCTTTTGTTTGATGTCCTCATGCAAACGACGTAAGTGGTGCATGCACGTGTGCACAGCCACGGTCATAACGGCAGACAACACACACACACGGCGTGGATCATCAAATGAGCCCCCCCCCCCCCCCCCCCCGAGACATCGCTAGGTAACCAACCGAGGAGCAGCCCGGCTCAGATCCGTTATCCGAGTCGATCAATACGGCCTTGTTCCAGATTAAGCAGCGCGCCTGGCTATTAAAACAAGAGTGATTTTCAACTTTAATATGCTCGTCGGCGATTCCTCTCGCCGGGGGCAAAACCAGCACACATGCCGCGCTTACCGTGGATATTTCCCCCGGGCGCCACTCTGATGAACAGCGGGGGGGGGGGGGGGGGGGGGGGGGGCGGGGCGAGCGCTGAAACACTATCGCCTCCGCCTCCAGGCCCCAGGGGCCACGTTGGTACTGCTGTCCGCTCAGAGCCGTCCGGGGCGGAGCGGGGACACGCCCGAGGGTAGGAGGGGCGGGAACCACCTCGGTATGGACCGGACCGAACCGCTCGGAAGAGAGCGGGAGGGAGGGAGAGCGAGGGGGACGTGCTTGGACTCTGCTTTGGTTTGTTGGAACGCTACTCTAGGAGACAATTCCTTTGTTTGCGTTTAGTTGTCGTTTTCAGTATTGTGTGTCTTTGTGTTTTGATTCATTTATGTTTATGCTGTGTGTGCTCCCCCTACAGGGCAAGATGTCCCAAAAGGAAAGGACCCGAGGCCTTGGGTTAGTGTTCTTTAGACCTTGCTCATCTTGCCCGTCTTGACCGGTCTTGGGTTTTCATGTTTCAACAATAATCTCGCCTTTGATTATTTGTTTGAATGAGCCGTTTTATTTTGCATCTCCCTTGGACATTCAGTCTTTCGGCAAGCGCCCGTCATAGCCTACACTATGTTTAGCCTATATAGTCAGCCCAAGGGTGATCTACACGTAGAACGATAGACATTGTAGTCACCTCAGGTACGGACACACAAGGGCATTGGTTATTGTGTGTTGAGTTGTGTGTTCATAAGTCTGCAACGTGCACACACAGCTCCCGCCCGTGTTGTTGTGATTATCACCCTGTTTCCAACGTGCAGCGCTGGATAACAGACTGGATCATTATTCCGTTAGACAATTATTGCACTGTGTGATTCCCCTCAGCGACCCTGGAACCCATTCATACCAGGCGGGTTGGAGAGCACACTCTTTATTCATTAATTCAAACAATAAAAAAAGTACGTAGTCTGAAAAAGGCCAAAAGCAAAAAAAATAAAATAAGGCCGAGAAATCGAAGAGGACCTGCAGCGGTGTCTGGTCTCGGTAGCCGCAGTGAATTCGGAAATTGAACCAAAAGGGAAAGGGGAAGGCAGACGGAGTGAAATAAGAAGACCAGGAGACGGAAAAAAGGACAAAGTCTTTTTCGATGGGCTAATTAAGAAACTGCAGCCGCGCGCAACACAAAGCAAGGAATGGAGCTATGTGTGGAGCCTTGGCTCCGACCGCGACACGCGTGAGGTTAGCTGCTGAGATACGGCGTAGACCTGCAGATCAGCGCTGGCATTAGGGCTGCCTCATTATGTGAAAATCATAATCACGGTTCTTTTTGGCAATATTTTAATTACGATTATGAAAAGGATTATTTTTGAGTTTGAAAGCATCATGAATTCTTTCAGCATTTCTCTTCTCAAAAAAAAACATTTTAACTGAAAGTTTGAAATTCCTCCTTAAAAAATTACACAAAATGTTAGAGTAGAAAATGTTCAGATCAAAAATAATGAAAAAATTGGGATTCCGCTGTTCTGTATAAATGAATATTACATTTGAACTTGATGCGATTTGTTTTTTTGATCACAAGAAATCGCGATCAAACTCAGATTAGTCGCACAGCCCTAGGCAGCGGACCCCCTCTCTGCTGATGCTGGTCCACCCCCCAGATGTTACGGTTAGCCACCGTCGGATCGGCCCGCTCACACGCTCTGCCGGACTGCCACTTAGTGCGGCAGCCTGGCAGAGCACGGCCTCGTCCTCGGCAAATATTGTGGGAGCTATATACGAGACAGAGCGGCAGTCTGCCAGGCAAGGCTTGGCAGCACAGAGGTAGGTGTGTGTGTGTGTGTGTGTGTGTGTGTGTGTGTGTGTGTGTGTGTGTGTGTGTGTGTGTGTGTGTGTGTGTGTGTGTGTGTGTGTGTGTGTGTGCAAACACACGTGTGGGCTGGCCATAAGGCGAGTGTGAGGATGGCAGGAGACTGGAACTATCTCGCCAGACCACATGGCTGCTTCTCAAACTTCCTGTGGAAACATGCTTTACACAAACATGTGACCCAGCCTGGCACCTCACCCTCCTCTCCCCCCCCCTCAGTCGTTACAGCCTGATTGAGAGGGGGGTGCACCACCTGCCAGAAGTTTCATTGGGGGTCCTAGAAAAGTGAAGGAATAGCTTCCGCTAAATGAAGCGTCGATACAGCTGTTAACTAGAGATCAGTGATTTGTTTGTGTTGATGGAGGCCGTTTGTTGGTGGTGTACGTGCTCGGACTCATCAGATGCTATCGAGAGAGGGAGGAAGAGAGACAGAGAGAGAGAGAGACCAAAAGAGAGAGAGAGACTGAGGCCGAGAGAGAACGAGGCTGAGAGAGCCGAGACCGAGAGAGAAACGGAGTGAGAGACCGAGAACGAGAGAGAGACCGCGACCGAGAGAGAGACCGAGACCAAGACAGAGAGAGACAGAGAGCGAGAGTGACCGAGAGAGACACCGAGACCGAGATGGACAGAGACCGAGACACCAAGAGAGAGAGATCCTAAAAAAATCACTTCGAAATAAACGAGGCGTTGATACAGCTGTGAACGAGAGATCAGCGATCTGTCTCTGTTGATGGAGGCCGTTGTCGGAGTGCGTACGTCGCCGGCTGGGGATGTACGCGTTCCGACTCCTCAGATGTTATCTAGAGCGAAGGCCTGGAGGCCATCTCTTTGAGGAGTTCATCCACTTCTGGTTTGTGGACGAGGAGGGAAAAGGCACGGAGCCGAAGTGACGTCTCGGTCCAGTCCGACGTGGACATCGCCGCCGACGGTCAATCACGCGGTGCATCGTAAAATGGATGCTCATCCTTCGTCCCCCAGTCTACCGCAAGCGGCGGGCGACAGTTAATACAAGCTCTTACATGGAAGCTGTTTTATATGTTAATAATAACGGCTTTCGGGGAAAGAATTCTGGACACAAACAAACAAACCAACAGTGCCACCAGCGAGTGCGGTGAACGCATATTGATGAGGGAGCAGATGCCGCTGGAGAACCCCATTCCACCCGCGTGTTTACGGCTTCGCCGGCGGCTGCTGCCTCAAGGTCCTTGTGTTGTCAATACAACGCCCTCTGGGATTGGTTGACCAACCTATCAGCATCCACCTTGCTGGAAGGAGGAGACTGAGGGCTTGGGGGTAAGGGAGGAGGGGGGATGGGGGGGGGAGGGTGTAATTAACATGAGGAATCCCACAGGTCAGCGTGGGGGGTCGGTAAGGCTGATTAAACCTGCCTTAAAACACTGCGTGCAATCATGCCAGTGGAGATCAACTGTGTTTAAAGGATGGGGTGGAGGGGGGGGGGGATGCTAGGGGACTGGGACGTTGGCCGGCATATTAGACCTCGCTGTTTTTAATTTAATCAGCGCTATTTCTGCAGAGAAGTCATGACCATACGCTTGTGTGTGTGTGTGTGTGTGTGTGTGTGTGTGTGTGTGTGTGTGTGTGTGTGTGTGTGTGTGTGTGTGTGTGTGTGTGTGTGTGTGTGTGTGTGTGTGTGTGTGAGGGTAATCACACACTCTGCAGTAATAGAAGTGCGACTAGTATGGATTGAGCAATCAAACAGCCTCAGATCGATACAGAGGACCAGTTGTTTGGACAGGCATGGAAGCCATCTCATCTCCTCCCAGCCGAACCCACCGTACCGGTCTAGGGCGACACGGGGGCACCCTATGAGGCAGGCGTGGTTCCCCGGTATCAGCCAGGAGGGCCTCAGGTTGCTCCCGTCTGGGGCGGGACTCCTCAGAGATGCATGCTGTTGTTTGTCTGCTACTTAAGCTAAACGTAATGCAGCAGTGTTGGGACGAGAGGGGAGGGGGGGTGGGACACTTGTTATGCAGTAGTCAGAGTGCTCTGGGGTCCCATGTTGACCCTGCCCGCCACGGTGAATCAACATGAGTCTAATTCCCACGAGCGCGCTTGTGGGTTTGCGCGAGCGTGCACGTGGGTTCGAGCGGCGGTGTGTGTCTCTGGACACCGGAGAGGCTCCGACTGTGTGTTAATTAACAAGAGCTGCTCCCCCCCCCTCAGAGAGGCTGAGGCGAGGCAGCCTCCCGGGCCTCATAGACCGGGTACCAGGCAGCCTCCCGGGCCTCATAGACCAGGTACCAGGCAGCCTCCCGGGCCTCATAGACCAGGTACCAGGCAGCCTCCCGGGCCTCATAGACCGGGCACCGGGGACTGCTGCTCCATCCATGGACGGGCAGAGGGAGGAGGGAGGCTGAGGAGGCTGAAGAGGCTGTGACATCATCACACAGGACAGGATGCGTGGGGTTTCCCCAGGGGCGCTTTTCATCCCAACCAATCACCGGAGGGATTGCGTATCGCTCCGTTCGATCGGTTGAATCGCCGACGTTTTCTTTCTTGATGTCAGCTCAACCGCAAACATTGAAAACACGAAATATTGATTTTCCTTAACACGGCCGTATCATGGGCCGGCCTCCCAGGGATTGATGAACCGAGGCTTCAAACGAAAAAGGCTGCACTATCGGTGGTTGCATCGGCCAGATAGGGAGAGAAAGAGCGAGAGAGGGGCTGATACGGAGGATTAGCGGGTGTTGTGCTCACTGCTTGATGTTAACGAGGTCTTTCCGAAAAGCCTCGTCAATGACCTTTACCAAAGATTTACACACTGGCTGTGTGTGCGTGCGTGCGTGTGCGTGTCTGCGTGTGTGTGTGTGTGTTTGTGAATGATTCACGGCAGCAGCATGCGCATGTGTGTAGCAGCATGGGTGAGCATGCTGTGTGGGAGCATGACTTTGCGGTTGTGTGTGTGTGTGTGTGTGTGTGTGTGTGTGTGTGCGCACACACCCAACAGGTGCCCTTACCGTGCTGGGTGAAGAGGTCGCTGTGGACGATGTCGATCAGACACTCCAGCTTCTGTTTCACCAGCCGGCCCTGGGGAACCTTCTGGATGAATTCCGTGAACAGCTTACTGAGGAGAGCGGGAAACACACACCGGAGGTTAGACACCTTACCCTCCCTATAAAGAGTCACATCCAGCCCTATCACCTTTAACCTCCATATAGAGAACCACATCCACCTTTAACCTCCACATAGAGACACCTCCCCCCTATGACCTTTAACCTCGTATAAAGGCAGACATCGCCCCCTGACCTTTAACATCCATATAAAGAGAATCGTCCCCCCTATGACATTTAACCCCCCTATAAAGAGACACATACACCTTTAACCTCCGTATGAAGACACATCCACCCCTATGAGGTAGACACCTTTTTTAGTACGGGATATAAAGTCTGTTCAGACTATCCAACAGGGTGCAGTGTCTTCCTGAAGGTATGAAAGTATAACAATGTCCTACTAAGAAAGGTCAGGCATTCGCTTGAAAATTGCATTCAAAAGGGCAACGTTTAGCCTTGGAAATAAAGGTTTCTGTGTGTGTGTGGAAGCCGGTGTGTTCGTGTGTATGCGTGTCGTTCAGATAATAGAAATTGAAAGGTGAGCATTACGTTTTTTCTGTTTAGATGAGATACAAAGACGACCATACAGATAAGTCATTGATTAAATAGTATATCACTATATCTTTAATCAATGAGAGTAGGGCTTAGGGCCCTCTGGTCAACAGAGGCAGGCCATTTCTGGGCCCTGCCCCAATGCAATGGCCCCTGGCCCAGTAAGATGGCTCCTGGCCTGGTGAGATGGCCCCTGGCCCATTGAGAGGGCCCCTGGCCCAGTGAGATGGCCCCTGGCCCAGTGAGATGGCCCCTGGCCCATTGAGATGGCCAGTTGCCTAGTGTTTGGAAACTCCATCGCCAGCCCTGCTTGAGGTAAACACAATACACTTAGACTACACTGGGAATGGATAAGGACGCCTTGACTCTTGGCATGAGAACCCACCATGATGTACCTGGGGGCTGGCAGCACCTTCTCCCAAAGCCTGAGCTATCAGTGGTACTGTGGGTGGATGGAGGGGTTACTCTGAGCTAACAGTGTTACTGGGGGTGGATGGAGGGTATAGTCTGAGCTAACACTGGTACCGAGGGTGGATGGAGGGTGTACTCTGAGCCAACACTGGTGAGGGTGGATGGAGGGTATAGTCTGAGCCAACACTGGTACTGAGGGTGGATGGAGGGTATAGTCTGAGCCAACACTGGTACTGAGGGTGGATGGAGGGTATAGTCTGAGCTAACACTGGTACTGAGGGTGGATGGAGGGTATAGTCTGAGCTAACACTGGTACTGGGGGTGGATGGAGGGTATAGTCTGAGCCAACACTGGTACTGGGGGTGGATGGAGGGTATAGTCTGAGCTAACAGTGGTACTGAGGGTGGATGGAGGGTGTACTCTGACCACACATGGTCAATGGTGAGCCCTGATTGGTCAGAGCCAAGCAGAGAACGTGAACCTCCTCTCTCATAAGCTCACACTTGTTATTTTCTGTTTGTGGTCCCTAAATGCCGGCAAATTAAAAAAAGAGCTATCCACTATTGAAGCATTAATTATGTTTTTATGCATTTCCTGCCACTGCCACATCACGATTATTGTACATCTTTAATGAGGATTATTAATCAGGCCAGCATGTAACTAGTCTCTGTGGGTCACAGTGTGCAGAAAGGACCATGTGATGCATGGCATCTCATTTCTGTTTGAACTCATTGTGCTGACACACACAGCCACGCAGAGATGACTGATGAAAAACAGTTTCACTGTGAAGGGAATACGACAATGATCTAACATCTTAAAGAATGGATCAGACGTAATCCCAGAAAACAGAGGATTGAGTAATTATGTTTCATCCCTCATGTTCTGCACTGGGCAGCGCTTCAGTCCCATTAGTGGAGCGCTGTGTGAACGAGGCCGTGGTAGGACTCTGGGCTGTGTGAACGAGGCCGTGGTAGGACTCTGCGCTGTGTCTCCTCATCGAATGACGGTCATTAAAGAGCCTCTCTCCGGGGAGGCCGGGAGCTAGAGGCAGTCTTCCCTCGCAGACTAGAGTCCAACTGGGACTCTACTCTAAAAAGATAAAATACAAAAGGGATCGTAATGGCGTTCCTCGAGGAAAAATCTGTGATATTGAACCACTGAATACAAAATAAGTGGGTCAGAAACAGTTTGGATTCCTGTTGTGTGGATGCGTCGTTTCAAACTTTATTGAGCTCAACTTTCAGACACCAAAATATTATCTGATGAAGGTGTTCAATTATTAATGTGTTCAATTGGACCGAGAGAGAGACAGAGATAGAGAACGTGTGAGCGTCGTCTATGTCTCTCGACCGCAGCCTCATCTCAACAATGCATATCCTAATGACAGTTAAATTTAAATAGAAAATAAAGGCAAAATGGAGATGTCAGGTCGGCTGTTTTGATCAGCATAACGGAGGCCGGATTTAACTTGACCTTCCTTCGGCTAATCTGATTGGCTCTAATGAGCCACTCTGCAGTCCTACCAGCCAATCAGGTCTTATTCAGAGACGACCTCATTCAGATTAAACTCCATCACTCTAAGGAATCGTGTACAGAAGCTGTTTGAGGGATGTTATCCACACATCATTCTTCACATCAAGTCTTTTCAACAAGCCCCATTGCACGTCACCACCACATTCCCAAGTCGTTCCCAGAAACAAAGAATCACACGAATCCCAACGACGCTCCCAGAGAGGCGGAGGCCTACCTGAGCTCCTTGGGATCAAAGACCAGCTTCACGTCGTTGACGATGGTGGGGATGTACTTCAGCGCCGCGCCCTGGAGCCAGGGAGGAGAGACAAAGGCCGCGGAGTGAGGAGCAGCAGCGATGAGGCACACTGGGAACCGATAGTTCCCAGTGCCACTGGTTCATCAGAACACCAGCAGCGGTGTTCTGAAGTCCTCCAGAGTAGGTCGCGGCAGCTCATTCCGATTCTGCAGCACTGTTCCGCCCCCCCCCCCCCCCCCCTCACTAACACCACCACCACCCGATGGGCACGACCGGGACACCTCGTTGTTCAGGACGGGGCATCGGATGACCAGGGAGGGGCGTGCGGTCCGTGGTAGGGGAAACGCGCCAGGGTTAATTACAGCGTTGGCGGGCGCCTGGCTCGATGTTTGGTTACCGGCGGTGGCATCAGTATCGCATCGCCCCCGCCAAAGCGTTGGGTCGCAGCTGCCGGGGGCGGGAATCTGTTGCGGTGGGCCGAGCCAAGAGCTGTCGAATGCTGAGCCTCGGTCAGAGCGTTGAAAGCGACGCCTTGTTTATGAGAACGGCAGCCCCCCGGTCATATGTTATTGATTGAAAACGTGTCCCTTCTCTGGCCCTCGAACGCTTTTTAAACGCTGGAAGGAGAGATCTCTAAACGCGTCGCTCGATGAGACGTCTGAGTTCGATGGCCGCCCCTGATTTCTCCTGTTACGTATTCCTCTTGTTGCCGGGCAGGTGTACGGGGTGTCAAGTATTAATTATCTCTGGAGCTACTTCTGCTAAGCCCTCCGGCAGAGTGGCTCGCGGATCACTGGCCCTGCAGGCCTGTGCGGCTGTGTATCCGTGTGTTTCTGTTTGCATGCCTGTGTGGTTGTCTGCATGTGTGTGTGAATTTGTAAGAATTTGTGTGTGGTTGTGTGTGTGCATGCTGCCGTGGTTTCGTGCATGTGTGCATGCATGTTTCTGTGTGCATTCTTGCGTGCATACGTGTGTGTGTGTGTGCATGCCTGTGTGGTTGTTTGCATGTGTGTTTTTGTGAATGCCTGTGTGGTTGTGCACATGCCTGCATGTGTGTTTGCGTGTGTACAAGTTAACGTAAGTGCGTGCGTGCCCGTGCTCCTGTGTATGTGTGTCTCTGTGAGGGCCTATGCGCGTGCATGCGTTATTCAAATATGACCATGTGTGTGAGTAAACTTGTGTGTGCGTTTGTGTGTGTGTGTGTGTGTGGGCAGGCCTATGAGTGTGTGCCTGTGTGCCTCTACAGATGTTTGGGTGGGCGATGCTCGTGACTGGGATGTCTTATTAGCTGCCAGCTGTCCGACGGCTTCCAGCCGGCCCCCGCTCTGACACAACCCGCCCGTCTCTGCCTTTCAAGCTGCCTTCCTCGGGATCAATTTTTTAATTTACCGTCGCTAAAGCTAAAGCTAATATATCAGCCAATTACACACTGGCTGACTCCTAATTGACTCTGGGACAGCGTCTATATGCTCTGCTCGCGCACACACACCAGGTACCAGCCAGTGTGCCTACGAGGATGGCTGCGTGCTGTTCTCTCTGGAGAGAAGTGAAGCCAGGGGGGAGGTGTGTGTGTGTCTGTGAGTGCGTGTGCGTGCGCGCGTGTGTGTGTGTGTGCTGATATATAGCGGCTGAGTAGCGGACGTTGAGCTGGGCTCCAAGGACGGAGAGGACAAGAAAACAAACAGCGAAGAGCAGGAGAGACTTCGAGAGAGGAGGAGGAGGAACAGGAGGAGGAGAAGTACCTTGAGGAGCAGCTAGGGGACAGGAAGAGCCAGGTGGAGGTCAGCAGCAGGGGTGGGAGGGGAGAGGGTCCACAGACAGACGGGAGGTCAGGGAGAGAGAGAGGAAACATGCAGAGAGAAAACACAGAGAGAGACAGTGGGCAAAGACAGCCGAGACTCCCTGAGCAGAACGGAGGTGGAACCACCCAGGAGGAAGAGAGGACCCAAGTGGGGACAGCATGCAGAGCAGGAATACTTTATACAAAAGGGATCCGCGCAGACATTACTTTCTGAATTAGTCTACGAGTGCCCTAGTGATACAAACCTGTTCACTGTGGGCTCAACCAACCCTTTGAATCCCTCCAGCATGCATTTGGTGCGCGGAGAGAAGGGTGAAGGAGATCTGGAGGCGCTAGAGGTCGTTATAATACTGCTGGCGTCGACATTTACCGAAACCACCTCGACCTTTAACCTCTCAGGTCGGTCCATGGAGAGGTGAGGAGGTCAAGGTTGGCGGCCAAAGCCCCTCCTTCCACACGTGTGTGTGTGTGTGCACGCAGTCGTATAACAGAGTTACACAACTGTCTGTTGATGCTTGTGTGTGTTGATACGCGCGAGTGTCTGTGTGAGTGTGTGTAGGCCTACCTTCACCATGCCAGTGTTCTCAGAGTTACTGCTCATCATGTCATTGAAGGAAGTGAAGAGGTTTCTCAAGGACTCCATGAAGTCAGCCTCCCCTTTGTTCTCATACAGCCTGAGAGAGAGAGAGAGAGAGAGAGAGAGAGAAAGAGAAAGAGAAAGAGAAAGAGAGAGAGAGAGAAGTCAAGGCAAGGTTTGCTGTGTGAGTACCCATCACGTTGGTGAGTTCTTCAGCTCCTCTGCAGCAGAGCTGGTCATACATCTTGTCCGGGCCAGGAAGTGAGTGCATGCGTTTGGCTGTGCGCATGTGAAATTTCTCCATCCAAAAGAAAGCCACAAAAAACAGCACCTTGCCGATGCGTGGGCTGGCGAGTCAAGAAGGAATTTAACGAACAACGTGCGGAAACACTTCAGGGCACCTGGCAGCATCAGAGGGCGGAGATCACACACGCCCCCTCCATCTTACTCTCCATCTATTTATAACTGAAGCAAACGCCTCTTCAAAACACCGATCAGAAACAACACAGGAGACCAGCGCTCTGCCCGCACGCCCTGCTCTCTGTCTGGCCCAGGCTGGGCTTCAGTGAGACGCTCCGGGCCTGAGCCTGCTGGGAGACCCCTTCTACCACGCCACCAGAGGAGACGAGAACGGGACAACGGCTGACCCAGCTGCTCCCCTCACCCTTTCTCACCCCTCCTCATCCTCGACTCACCCCCTCCACGTCCAATCCTTATCAACGACTCAGCCCCTCTTCATCACCGACTCAAATCCAGCACTCCCTCCCTCCTCAGCAGCGACTCACCCCCTCCTCATCACCGACTCACCCCCGACTCATCCAATCCTCCCTCCCTCCTCACTCCCTCCTCACCAGGGTTAGCCTTTCAGTCCACACGCAGGGTATTTAAATCCAGTGCTGGTGTGTCCGTCTGTGTGTCTGCTCCAAGCTGACGATCCTCGTCAGGCCAAGAGGGGTGGGGGGGTTCACCCACCACACAATGGATGAGATTACTTCTATCACACCCGACTCCTAGTGGGCAGGCCAGTATTGTGGTGCTGTGTTCTTGGCTGCTGTGGTTGTTGTTGTTGTTGTTGACGAGGCTGCCTGCATGGCCGCTGTCCATCCCCCTCCCCTACCCGCCTCGAGAAATAGGCCAGGAGTTGAAGGATTTGAGGACAAAATGGCTTCAAGGTCTTCTTCACCACCAGGGACTGAGGCTTCTGGGCTGAAACGTCGTAGCATAGATGCGATGCTTGTCGCTAGCTTTAACGTGCATGTGCACGGGCGAGTGCATTTGCACGTGCACACACGCTTGAGAACTCGAACACTGGGAGCGCCCCCGGGTTTTTGGTGACGCATCCAATTCGATTATTGTTAATGTACGTGGCACCAAACCAATTAGGTAATTGGATTAGGGCTCGGTACAGAGATAATATCTCGCCGTGTAGCTTTATAATACTAATTATGACTGTGGTTGTGTGCTGAGAGTCAACGTTCACTTTAATTACACAGTAGAGGTGTCAAATCACTTTGTTTCATTATTGAGGACAGATTGTACGCAACATGTAAATCCAATTATTATTGTGACTGAAGTGCCCACCAAATGAAAAATGGGTTAGACTGACCAGTGTATGGTCTAATTATGTTACTACCATGTGGCTGGTTATTGTGATTGAAAGCTAACTTTGGTTTATTGAAGGACGCAAACATCCCGACGCAGCTCGACCCAGGTCCTCCGGCTCCAGATGAAGTTCGTGAAGACTTCTGAGTTCTGTCGGACAGGGATCTTAAAAGGTTGGATCAGCGATTCTAGGCCGAAACATAAACGATCACATCCAGATGATCTTTTCTCACGATCCTCTAACTGCTCGCCCCATGTTCAGGCCGACAAAGAAACGCACCTCTGCAGGAAGCCTATAATCCGAGATCGTACACAAAAAACAAATGGTACTACCAACCACTCAAAACAAAAATAAGGGTTTGGGTGTTGTGGATTTTTCCGCTGCGTTCATGAAAGTTATTACTGGATGCACTGAAACACAGAAGGAAGGGGCAAGCTGGCTCTGTTTGCTTGGGATCTCGCTTCAAATACCAACAGAAGGGACGTGAACCAACAACGCTGATGCAACCTTTAAGGGTCTGCCAAAGATAAAAAGACAAAGTGTGACGGGTGAACAGCAGGATTTCACAGATCGCCTGTGAGGTCTAGCAAGCAGGGGCTGTTCGTTCCCCAGCTCCTAGATAAGGTTGGAGATTACATCACGGCTCTCTGGGGCTGATGAGACATTTGCCCTTGCAGCCCAACCAGAGGACAGCAGTGCAACAAAACAACAACAAAACAACAACAACACAACAGGCATCATAACAGGGAAGACCGCAGGGCTGTTTCACCCAATGTGGGACGCTGTGGACGTGTGCTGCGACCCCCATGCGCTCACAGGTCAAACGGACATGTGTGCGTTCGCACAGCATTTTAAACAGATTACAATAGGGTTAGCGGGGGCTACAGCAAGCTTCAGTGATGGTTTCAATAACAATTCAATAGCTGTTCACCCGTTCCCCCCATTCTCCGTTCCATTTCGAAACGTGTTTGGACAGCATGTTTTATTTCGCTTGTTTGATTAAAATTCATTAATTAATTAATTAAGGCCGCCACCAGGGGGCGCCCCCAACGCATTTGCCGCCCTAGGCGACCGCCTAGTTCGCCTATGCCTAGCGCCGGCCCTGTGCATGGGGGTGGCTGTGAAAAGGTGGAGTAGTTTGCACCGTCCGCACATTGAGGCACTACGACTTGGTCATCGCCCTGCGCCTTCTTTTTATCAATCAAAACACGTAAGAAAAAGTACGGCAGTGCCTTGAGCGGCAAGCGTCCGCTCACTGCGGAGGGACAGGGCGTCCTCACCACAGCCTGTGGAAGAAATAGAACCACCCGATCAAAGTCAGACCCCGTCCGCTCCATTAGCCCGGGGCCATTCGTCACACCCATCGGGCGAGACCAGCGGCTCCCAACCCCCCGCCTCCCAGTCACGCGCCCACTGCAGCCCATTAAACACATCATGACCTCACCGAACCGGCCTGAACCGGTTCTGAGTGACTGACAGCCTGCCGATATTAACCAGGTGTTTTAATTTGGATGGACTCAGCCCGCCGAAAACATTTAACCAAACCTGGGTAGAGTTTGAATAATGAATAAGTAAGCAAGGAGTAAGGAGTCCGAAACACAGTGGTAACATTACAGCAAACTTCTTTATGATTCAAATGATTAATCATTTATTACTTCTTACTAATGGGATGGCGTGCGTGCATGAGTGAGAGAGTGGGTGAGAGAGTGTGAGTGGGTAAATGAGAGAGTGACAGAGAGAGAGAGAAACAGGTGAAAGAGTGATAGACAAAGAGAGCACGTACTGGTTGAAGAGGACTCGGGAGCGGACGATGAACTTGAAGATGTACTCCAGAGCCTTCATGGCCTTCAGCAGCTGCTCAGTCAGCTTCTCTGCATTCTCCACGTAGTTCTTCAGAACCTTGGTCAGCTTCCTGTGGGACACACGCGCACACACATACACACACGTACAAAGACACACACACACACACACACACACACACACACACACATACACCATTCCATTTTATCTCTTCTGTGCTCCTGGACGGGGGGGGTTGGCCCAGATTAAGGGTTGATTCTCCGTGACTCACGTGTACGTGAGCGTGGCGCTGAAGTGCTTGCGTATGTAGGTCTCCAGCACGGGGTTGAAATGCTGGAACTTCCTGTCGGCGATCAGCCCGATGATGAAGACCTGAGAGACGGGAGGACAGGAGGAAGAGGACATCCTCATCATCATCAGGAGGAAGAGGATATTATAGTCAGGAGGAAGAGGACAATATTATCATCAGGATTAAGACCGAATGGACGGAACGCCGTAAAAGGAGAAGGAAGGAACGACCCAGAAATCGTACACAAGCTAAAAGTATTTGGTCCAAGCCTGTGGAGATTCTAGGGCTCTGATAAAACTTTTAAGCATTCTTCGCTTAAAAGGGGAGGTCCATTTATTATTGTCCTGATGATGTCGACGGATGATTGAGAGAGGCTAAAAACAACAATGTACTCATTTAATTTGAAGTCCATTTGATTTGAATCAAAGTGTACAAATGCCGATTCCACTTCTCCGGTCGATCCTTAAACAAGCGTTATTGAATGAGTGCGTGTCAATGAAGAGGGTCCGTCAGTGAAGTCACTGCATCATGACGTCCGGCTCCCTACTGCGGAGCACTGAAGGAGATCTGTAGTCTCTGTACAGCCGAGGTACGAGGACGTCATCGGGGCGCAGATCAGAGAGAGGTCTCATGATACCAGGAGGGTTGGCTTCAAAAGACACAAACTTTTCAAGCCCGTTCAAGTCCTCTCAGCCATCACCACTCAGCAGCATGGACGGATGTGTGTGTGTGTGTGTGTGTGGACTCGGCACACTTTGAAACGCACACCCCAGCACCCGAGAGCCGGAGAGGCCGGCCCGGGGAGAGGAGGACATCTGTCTGGGAGTACTTTGGCCTCCAAATGGATTCAATACAAACCGCAGACAATGCAGTCTGGGACAAAGCGTGGTTTGGACCGGCAGCGAGGATGGTTAGAATATCGATACGCCCAGATTCAAAGCCCCACAAGAGAGATTAATAAAGTAAATAGTACGATGGGAGTATGAGGACGTAATGTTGACAACCGCTGCAGATGCATTTTACAATAACTACCGAAATATTAATGGAAACACAGAGGAACAAAACCAGACGATCGTGGCCACCGGTATCAGGGGAGGAGGAATCCATCGTCCCCTTCCCTAACTTTGGGTAAAGAGATTCTTCCGATATAGATAAAAGTCAAGAGTGCTTAAACAACTCGCTCCTCATAAAATGTGCACCAATCATCTGCGTTTTAATGGTTTCTCGTATTCCCGCGGTCCCTTTTCTACGAGTTAGTCCGCTGGAGTTTTTGCGGGGAGCTAGGGGAATCGATGGAGGAAGTTTTAAGCGAACGCTTGACCCCTCAATGGCTACCGAGCATTTCTCTTCCTGTGATAATTGTCTCGCCCTCCCTTCCATGGACTCGCTCATAATCAATACCCCCGAACATTTCAGGCTCATGGAGTGAAAATACCAGGTTCCTTCTGAAGAGAAGGTGCTCTCACCTCAGCATCCAGACAGATACCAGTCCATCGATGCACCCTATTATTAGGACAAAAGCCCGAGCAGAAACTCATCCTGACAATAACGGTAGCTGTAGCGTTTGGGTTTTACCCACCCGCTACAGAATGCCCGCCTCAAACCCTTTGGCAACTCATCTTACCAGAGCGTCGAAGACCAGGGTATCGAACCGGTCGCTGTCAGAGTTCTCCATCATGATGTTGAACAAGGCGTCCAGGGTGTCCTGCAGGAACTGGAGATAAACACGACAAGGCATAGTATTAATCATCATATGTGATGTCGCCACATATGATGTGACCACTAAAACACTCAATCTGGGAGCAAAACATTTCATGCAAGCCCAATGTGACACAGACCATCTAGCTTTCATTCAGCATTAAAAAAGTTGCAACAATAATAATATTAATAAATATATATTTCAGACTTGATACTCTAACTATTTACTCAACACCAGCCCCAAATTAAATAGTAATATTTTGGCCGAGGTTGAAGGACATCCCATAATACGCATGAAAAGATGTGCTCTCCTCGACAGCAGGGTGAGCGAGCCGTACAGAGCAGGAAATTATAAGGCAAAGGAACCAAAATAAGCAATAATTCGAGAGGAAAAGTCGGCCTGTGATGATATATATTCTGGAAGACGCCGGTGATGAATATTTGATAGGGTGCCAATTATTGATGTGAATTTTATGGTCTTCCGCAGAGGCAACCTGCTGTTGTATCCTACATTTTTATCTCTCTAGTTTTCTCGTCTATCGGACTAAATATAGAAAAGATATCGGGACAAACAAACAAGCATGGCAACGTGCTAGCCTCCTTTCTGTGCTGTTCGGGTTGGCCACAATCTCTGTTAAAACATCAGCCGTGGTAACGCAGCACAGCTACACTGGCGGTCGCTCTGAGACAGATCTCTGGGGCCTGGGTGGCCCCAGTGTATAGGGTGTCCCCCCCCCCAGCCGTCCAGGGTGTCCCCATTCTCTGGGGTGTCCCCATTCTCTGGGGCGTCCCCGTCTGGGACACGGTGGCTAGTTCGGGCTACCGCGTCAATAACGTATAAAGGAGGAGCGATTGGGGTCGCGGCGGTTCCTTAGCATTAGCAGTAGGTTAGCATGCCCCATCACCTCGCACTCCACTCCCACATTAGAAAACTCTGTCAGGCATGAATTATTAAATGCGGGGCGACAGCGGAGAAATGTTTTTATTACTCCCAAGGACGATTCGATACGAGGACTGTTTTATTCTGTCTTTTAACAACTTAGCGCACTCGCCTGGGGTAATATCCAATAAAGGGCCCGCTATTAGTTTACAGAGCTGTTGTTAGGCAACATGTTCGCATGGGTATGCTGCCTCATGCATCCTCCATTCACCGTTTGAACCCCCGATATATGGAGATTTAGTATTTATGAAACACAACTCTAGGCACAACAAACTGGTAAAAGAAAAAAAAGAAAACCATTATCCCATTACATGACGGAATGAGGCGATATTTCCTTCTCAGAATCCTATTACGCTGGTAAACAGAATCGCTGTTGACACCAGCCATTCCATTTGTGCTTCTTCGTTCTCCTGCGAAAGTTTAAAATGGTGATGGAAAAGTTCCCGGCGTTAAGACAGCGAACGGACGCGTTAAGACAGCGAACGGACGTGTTAAGCAGTGAGGCCTGCGAGTGAAACTCAACCTAATTCATTTTCAAGCGCAGTTCATGCTGCATTTTGTATTTCATTACATTAACTGTCGATGACTGTACCCTGATATAGAAACCAACCAATCACGTCTTCATAGAACCCCTATCTTCATTTCGCCCGCCAATGTGTGCCTGTCCAGGAGGAGATTCTAAACCGCTGAAGCCCAGAGCCCACCGCTGTGTTGGGTCGCTAAATCATGGTTCTGAACTTTTGAGCCAAATATAGAGTTGAGTCCGATACAGATCCGGCTACAGCCCAGCAAGACAGCTCCAGCCCTCTTTCATTCGCTCCACGTGCTCTGCTCCGTTAAAATCGACACAACCATCTTTATTTTTCGTGTCGTGCCAGACCTCTGGGCTCTAGGATGAAGGGATGGAACCAATGCCAAAGCAGAGACGTCCTGCTCATGATCTGAGATCACCGGAGGTTACTGGACAGACCAGAGACACGTCCTGATCATGGTCTGATAACCAGAGACACGTCCTGATCATGGATTTGGTATTATCACCAGAGGTTACTATACAGACGAAGATGGTCCTTCTTCCTCTCTGTGAGACAAATTCTAAGTTGGATTAAAGGGGGGGGGAAGGTCCACAGGGGATGTGAGGAACAAAAAAACACTTAAATCAAACCTGAGGGCTGCATTAGACCAACTTCTGGTCTTATGTGCTTGAGACGGTGTGTCCTTGAAACGAGGTATTAACAGAAACGTTGAAACCCACTTCAATGTAAAACTGTTTCCTCTTAAAAATGTTCAGTCCCGTAAAATTAAGCAGGGGCTTCCGTGAAGTGTTTTGGGCAAAGAGGAGATAAAAAAAAAGCATGGTTGTGCACTTCATCACAGCCTGGAACGTACGAGGAACGGGTGCCACTCTGACCGGGCTGGGCTGTGTTTGACGTTATCTATCCAGGGAGGATAAAGCATTCTCTGTCTCGGGCGCGCTTTGATTCACCTTCCCTGAAAATGTTCTGTCATTCTGCACAAAATGGCGCGGTTCCACACCGGTGGGCGTTGTGATGTCCTCGCCGGGCGGACGCCAAGTCGGTCTTAAAACCACCTGATCCCCGGTGGAACCGTCTTGTTGGAACACCGTAGATGGCTGCCAAGAGATCCCAGCACCAGGCCCCGAGTGTTGGTGTAGATACGGACGGCCTCGTGCGACCGGCTGGCGGACGGCGTCGGCGTCTGTGTTGTACCGGTTATGGCAGGAACGACGGCACAATCTTAATCCGCTCCTCTGACGTGGAACGCCGGCGCCAGATCTACGAGATGACCCCGGCGGCTTTCGTTCTTGTTTACTTTAGAATCGGGGGTTTAGAAGATTTCTGCTTTCCAGTTTAATTGAAAAACATTTGTTGTTCTAACAAATGTTTTTTTTTGCAACCGGCGTGCGAGTGTTCAAATGCTCTCGTTGTATTCGGAAGCATCTCTAAATTCATGTCATTTATTGACAGAATTCTGACTTTAAAGTCAGAATTCTGAGATTAAGGTAAAAACTCCAAAATAATAATCCCATGTGGCCCTAATCCTATGCCGTATGTTCGGTACAATGTTTGAAGGGAACCACATAAAATGACTTGGTAGTGTTTTTGTGCTTCAGCTTCAGGGCACAATGAGGACTTTAAAGGAGCAACAAAACGAGACCCCTGGGAGGTGGTGTGGGCGGAGGACTGACCTTTACCACCTCGCCGCCCTCCACCTTCATGAGCTGACGGAGGTTCTGCTGCAGGAGGCTGGTGTTGGAGCGCCACTTCAGCAGCCCCAGAAGGTCCACTGGAACACACACACACACAGACACACACACACACACACAGACACACACACGTTAGATGACAAACAACACAACAGCGTATAAGACAAAAGATAGAGTGTAGAGTAGAATTTAGCTCATCCGTCAAATGTTTTCTTTATAATCTTTTCGATTGCTGACTTTATTGAAAAGACGTGGGCTAAGAGGAATATGTCTCTTTATATTTAGTGTGTTTATTCGGTGCTGGATGAAATGTATTGTATAGTGTATTTTGATTGTGTATGTACCACATGCTTTATGTAGTTACATCAGTGTCCTGTAATCCTATGTGGGATGGACCACTTGTTTCATGACACAGAAATAAAAAACATCATTCATCATTCATATACATAAAGAGTTCAGCTCATATTTAAGATAATTTTTGTTTATATACAAGAGAAGAGTTTACATATAAATAGGTATGTTTAGTTTCTTCATAGGCAAATAATTTAGCTCACATAAAAAGCAAAGTTAATTCTGCACATGAGAGAAGAGAGTTTAACGTTTATCTCACATATGAAATAGCGAAGTTAATTCTGCACATGAGAAGAGAGTTGCACTTGTAAAAAAGGATGTTCAAGGGAAGAGGGTTTAGCGTATTCATAAGATAATATAATTTAACAACATACTTAAGAAAGGAGGGAAGGCGAGGCAGAGAGAAGTCTTGCTGCTCCTCGAAATGAAAGCAGATCTGAACAAGAACCTGTTGTTGCTTCTCCCCTCCGTCCATAAAACACTCATCCATGCTACCACAGCTCTCTACGGAGCAGGCTCACGCTAAAGCGGACCCTCCTTAATCCCTTCACATTTAAATCAAGGGCGGGGGGGGTCTAATTGAATTCAAGACGCGTCGCCCCTCCGCGGGGCGATGAATCACTCTCATGGGGAGCATTGCTGCGTCAGACCACCCCTGACAGGGGATCATGTTCCAGAGGCAGGGGGGGGGCTCAAAACATCCAGCTCAATTAGTGAGGGCGCCGCAACGCCCCTGCACCCAAGTCCATCTGTCAGGATCAATCGGAGGGGGAAAGCCTGCTGCCTTTCCTCCCCGCTCGATGTGTACACGAGTAGGCATGGGGGGGGGGAGACATGCCCCGAATGTGGAACACAGAGAGGACGGACGGACAGACGGACGGGGGGGGGGGGTAAGCTGATTACCCCGCAAGGGCAAGGCTCACACGTCGAGCGAGCGTGAACCTTTTTTAGTTTCATCGGGTATCAGATCACACGGGTTTGAATGAACACAGCGTGGCTCTTGGTTATCAGCTGTCAACCACCCCCACAGGCCTCTGGAGGGATGGGTGGAGTGAGATGGGCTCCATCTTCAGGCTGATGGTGGTCTTAATGGGCCGAAGGGGACGCAGACTCAAACCCACACAGAGACACGGGAACAGAGGGGGTACGAGATTGACCAACCCCGCCCACTTCCACACTGGAATTTTTTGTCGTAAAAACATTTGAAGAACGATGATTCCGAGGTGGCAAGTTAAACACGGCGGGAACACCCATCCATGGAAGTGGGACACCCAGCCCTGAACTCATCCTCGCCTGAACACGGAGCCGAGGTCGTACAGCGAGGTTTGTTTTGGGTTTCACCACAGACGTGTTTTTGCCTTCTCACGTTCACAGCGGACTTCTTGGAATACATTGGACTCGCCACGAAAAGGACAGTTGGTCAAGGTACGGATCGTTCTACATCCCGGGAAGAGCTCGGAATCCGACACATCTTCAGCCCAAATATATTCTCAGGTTTTTGCCTTTTACATTGTGATATGTTCCCCAGTGAACTCCTTCTGCGTGTGAGGGAAGCACAATAGCCCTGTTAAGATGGAGGCAGTTTGTTTCCTGTCATTAAAAAGGTGGGGAGGAGGAACCTTCTGAGATGAACAAATTACTGTGTATTTCATCCACACCATCCTCCGCCAGATGATATTTTCTCAAATCATGTTTTGAAATCCCTCTGAGGACGAATTTGCCTGTGACAGGGGGGCAGCATTCAGTCTTCACCGTGTAATCACCTTGTATTCAGCGGCGTTTAGTATTCACCAGCCGTCAGCCATTGATCTCAGCCATGTCCTGATTTAGCAGCGCGGGCTAATTATATCGGCTAAAACCGAAAAACATTTGCCGAGCTTTCTTCTGATCCGATTGAGTTCCACAGTGAAATGTTTTCTAGCAGCAGCAGCAGCTTATTGCGAGGTGTAGGTGTGGAGGTGAGGTAGAGTCTGAGAATAGATGGAAACAAATGGATTCCCACGTCAAGGATGATATTTGTTAATCTCCTCCTTGGAATATTTGTGTGTACACGTCTGTGTGTACATCTGTACGTGTATGTGTGTGCGTGCGTGCATGCCTGTGTGGGTTGGGCCCATCTTCAAACCAGGGCCCCCTCAGTGAGACCACTTCATATAAGGCTTCTCATTGCCCAGGCAACAGTCTGCATGAGTCTTGCTTCATTAAATAAAAGAAGCTATTCGCCTCCGGAGGGGTCGTGTCTGTGTGTGTGTGTGTGTGTGTGTGTGTCTGTGTGTGTCTCGATCGGCGAGGATATTCTCATCTTTACCATCAGAGCCCGCCTCCAAGTACTCCCGACAAAATCTAACTTGTCCACTTGGTATCCCTCCAGCCACGAACCACACTCTATTCTCCATTCTACCACCCATGACAACGAAACCATCGCACACGTCCTGAATGGAGTACAATTGCAAACAACAAAGATATGCAAACCCTCTGCAGTTAAAATGGACTGGTTCAATTGTGCACAAAATAACAACACCACTTTCAGTAATATACCATATACCCCTGACATCACCATTGTAGACGTCTCCAATAAGAATGTGACTATTGTGGAATTAGCATGTTGTTTTGATTTGTATATGGACATTTGCTTCATCACCAAGCTTTTAAAATATCAACCACTGGCTAACAATATCACAAATCTAGGTTTTAATTGCACATTAATTATTATTTTTGGAAGTCTAGGCCATGTCCACAAGCTTGTTTTACGTGGGCTACAATGTTGTGGACTGACCAAACCAAATGCAAAAAAGACTGCTTTATCTCTGCCACAATAGGCAGTTTAGCAACCTGGAGAAGAAGATGCAATGTCTATCCATGATGAAAATAGTTGTTTAGCATAAGGCCTTTTCTGTTTGATCAAACCTGCTTAGCCCAGCAATGCTTCCATTAATGTTTGGATCATTTGTACCTCCCCACTTGTTACGATCCAAATAAAGGTAAACTGTGTGTGCGTGTGCGTGTGCGTGTGCGTTTGTGCCCGTGCGTGCATGAGCGTGCGCGTGTATGTGTGTGTGTAACTGTCCGTGTGGGTTTGTGTGTACGTGCTTGTGACCAGGCAGCCTTTAGTGGCTATAAAGTGACGGGTGTTGGTTTAGTGTTGTTGTTTCTTGGCTTATTCAAACGACAGGACTTGGCACAGCGTACTGTACGTCTAGCATATAGGAAGTTTAGCTGGGGGGGGGGGGGGGGGGGGGGGGGTGGGGGGAGGAGAGAGAGGAGCGGAACGACACCGTTACAAAACGCAGGTAAACATGTTGGCGCACGGGGCAGAGAAGAACTGTGTTGGAATGGCATGCCCTATTGTCTGTCACGCACACACACACACACACACACACACACACACACACACACACACACCACACACACACACACACACACACACACACACACACACACACACACACACACACACACACACACACACACACACACAAAGAGGATCATTGTCCTGTTGAAGAAATGCTGAAGGGTCCCTGCGACTGTATGCCGTCACCGTCGCAGAGACGAGTGAGAGAGAGAGAGAGAGACCAAACAACAGCACGGGAGAGAGACTCAGAAGAGAGAGAGTGAGTGAGTGAGTGAGCAAGTGAGCGAGTGAGTGAGTGAGTGAGTGAGTGAGTGAGTGAGTGAGTGAGGGGCTGTGCGAGCGAGACGGGCTGAGAGAGAGGTATTTGGGCGCGGGTCTTTAAGAGGACGCCTCCAGGTTTTTAATAAAACACCGCTGTCAGCCGCCGCCGCGCTCAGACGGTTCGTTATTAAAACAACTCAACCTTTCCCCCAGCGCTGGGGCGGCCCGCATTAACCCACGGAGGAAGGCACACACATACACAGTCGGCCGGCATCTATCCATGGACATGGACACACACACACACACACACACACACACACACACACACACACACACACACACACACACACACACACACACACACACACACACACACACACACACACACACACACACACACACACACACACACGGCCCACATATACCCACGGAGGACCGAAGACACAAACACACCCAGACACGTACGCACACACACAATCACACACCGTGTGCGCACGTTGCACCTTTATTTCCACTCAAACACCCGGCACTCTCAGGTTTACCCAGCGCAGTCTGGGGAGGAGGGTCTGATCTGCCCTGGGAGCGATGCATGCTGGGTAAAACACCACCGCTCAGACCATCCACCAGCACGCGGCGCTGGATCCTCCGGGACGTGCCCAGCGGGGCAGACATTACAGAATGGACAGCGAGAGAGAGAGGTGTATGGTTGAAGAGCAACCCACCGAACCCCAGGCTCCCTGCTGCAGTGCGTTTTCCAGACAGAGTTTGCGTCGGGCTTATGGGCAGGCCTGTGAAGGGGTGTGGGAGACCACTTCAAAGCTAATCTGTGTCAGTGGCTAGTTGGAGAGCCCTCTAATCTGATCTGGCCTCAGCGGCAGGGGAGAACCTCTGCTGCTTCCAACACCCGCTGAGCACTGAAGGGGAGAGAGACAGACAGCAAGCAGGGGCGAGAGAGAGATACACAGCAAGCAGGAGAGAGAGAGACACACACATACAACAAGCAGGAGAGAGAGAGAGATACACAGCAAGCAGGAGAGAGAGAGAGACACACACATAGAACAAGCAGGAGAGAGAGAGAGAAATAGACAACAAGCAGGAGAGAGAGAGATACACAGCAAGCAGGAGAGAGGGAGAGACACGCAGACAACAAGCAGGAGAGAGAGAGATATAGCAAGCAAGCAAGGGAGAGAGAGGGAGACAGAAAGCAAGAGAGAAAGCAAGATTGAGAGCAATTAAGAGGGAGAGAAAGCAAGCAGGCAAGCGAGAGGGAGAGACCCAGACAGAGAGAGGGAGACGGTAGGCAGGGGAGAGAAAGAGAGACACAAAATCATGATGAACCAAGACTTCCCCTGGGTTCAGGAAAATGAGTCAATGCCGCCCCTGCATTTGAAGATATCATCACACCTC
>NC_079429.1:4912855-4989679 GCF_026213295.1 Gadus chalcogrammus
TCCGCGCGCAAAAGCTAGATTCCTCTCGCCAGCCTCTCTGAAGCAACAATTACAAATCGACGCGTGCCTTGCTCCAACGCCAGCCCAGGGCCCGGCCGCCCGGCGGCAGCACTGCCCATCACACTGGTTACACATCCCTCACTCCGTCGGCCGCAGCTGGACCATTACGGTCTGGCCGGTGACAGCCGGTGAGTCGAGAGCGATCGGCAGCAGCCCTGCTGCTGGCAAGCTGGCAGTGGATGAGGGGGTGGTATGCCCCAAACCCACCACGTTAAGGGCTCTGGGTGCCGGATTCCTCGCTAAGGGACTGAGGCGGAGCTTCTTTCCGCAGGCAGTCAGACTGCTTCATTCCAGTGGACTGTAACTGGCACTTTTCCACAATTTTCTAGGCACTTTTATATTATGTAACATTTAAGTTTGAAAAAAGAAAACAAGTTCAAACAAAGTTTGAACTAAGGGGGGCAGTTTCACCAGGGTTAGGGCTGGACAGTATTAAGATCTAAACCCGGGACCCGCTCTGCTGCTGACGTACCGTTCTGGGTGAGCTTGGTGGAGCAGACCAGCGTGGCGATCTGGAAGGAGTCCTTGCTGATGGTGCAGTTGCCCAGGTTGTGGTTGCTCTTGCCCGTGGCCAGGTAGCCCTTCTCCTCCAGCTCCAGCTTGGTGGCGGGCAGGTTCAGGTACAGGGACAGCTCCTCCAGTTTCTTGGCCTCCGCCTGCCACAGATGGAGGGAGGGGGGGGGGGGGGGGGGGGGGGGGGGGCGTTATATCCAACATGTTGACCCTGTTGAGGCTTTATGTTAACGCGGCAGTGCAGCCCGGTCAACTCACGGTCAGAATCTGACTGGTATACAAGTACACGGATTGTAAGCGTGTGTATGCTTTGCAGCAAAAACGAAGAAAAGCTTTGTTTATTATGATTTTTTTAGGGGGTTATATTTGTCTTAAATACTTTAAATTGACTAATAAAGACAGTAAACCAAGCGGTTCACTGATGAACATCCATTATTGGAAGCAGAAATACAAAAACCAAAAGACATCACCAATAGCCAGCTGGCAGGAAATACTGCAGCAGAAGGCAAACAAGATTCAGAGTTAATTGTAAATCAGCTCGTGAATTCTCAGGTCATCCCTTTGATTAAGAATGATGGACAGACATGAATCATCAAGACACATATGGGGATACACAGTATCGGTGTTGGAGCCGGACAGCGCCACACACACACAGGCACCGTGTCCAGCCTCCTTCACCCGCCCCCCCCCGAATGGAACAGGACACTGTCAGCACTGCGTCTCATCGCCATGGTGATCACGTCGCCGTGCGACAGGACCGGGGCGACGGCGGGGATGGGGCTGACGGCCGGAGATCCAGAGCGACCCGGACCGTAATGGATTACCTTGTACACGATGAGGTCGTGCTCGCCATCCCTGAGCGTGGTGCCGTCGTAGCGCATTAGCTTCACGAAGGACAGGGCGAAGATCTTCTCCGATTTGTCTTTGGCTGTGAGAGAGAGAGAGAGAGAGAGAGAGAGAGAGAGAGAGAGAGAGAGAGAGAGAGAGAGAGAGAGAGAGAGAGAGAGAGAGAGAGAGAGAGAGAGAGAGAGAGAGAGAGAGAGAGAGAGAGAGAGAGAGAGAGAGAGAGAGAGAGAGAGAGAGAGAGAGAGAGAGAGAGAGAGAGAGAGAGAGAGAGAGAGAGAGAGAGAGAGAGAGCACACGGGTTAGAACTGAAGCTGAACCCCAGGAGAGACAACGGGGTAGTGTAGTGGCTATAACCCCAGCCGAGAGGTTATGGGTTTGCTCTCCCATTATCAGCGACCTACCCGTGGCAGCCGAACAAGAAGTGGAACAAACCTCCAACCTGCTCTTCGCAGCTCCAAGGAGCATCGGGTTAGCAGCCCCTGCTGGTACATTGCGTTATAATTGTAACTCTAATAGAGCGTTTCACTTGCGTGTGCGTCAATGTACGAAGGTGTTGCAGCTCACAGCTGGAGTTAGAGACCAGACTAGGAGCAATATCAGGCCGAAGTGATGAGTCCAGAGGAAAGTCCTTGGAAAAACCAACCAGTAGGTTGCCATTCCTGGTGTGTTACTGCTTAGTCAGCCCTCAGGATAACCTTACCAGGGCCTCAGTGTCATCCTCATGGAAGGAGGCAGACAGCTTGGGAGAGCTGTGAGCGTGTGTGCGTCTCAATACGACGTTGTGGTGTGGCACTAATAATTTGGGTGTTTTTAACAATTTCGCAGCTTCTGGTCTGTTCTTTCCATGGCTGGAATGAAACAGCGATCGTCGTCCATCATTTGAGAGCAAGTTGTTATTACCCTGTGTTATTTCACTGTGTGCGTGCGTGTGCTGTGTCTGTGCATGTGTTTTAATCATGGGCTTCAAGAGTTAAACAGTAGTTTATCAAAAGTTTGTTAAAGAGTCATCCAAATAACTGTGGCACAGAAAACGACCGAGTCATAAAACTTTCCGTCTCCGACATCCAGGCCACGCTCGCGAAGCGCTGAACATGTAAGACGGAGAGAAGGAATCTAATATTTATACGCAGAGATAATAAGTAGCGGCGTCATTTCACGGAGCGCTTGGCACTGCACATTAGTTAAGGTAAGTGACACACCGATATGTTTGCGCAGCACCATGGCGATGTGTGCGTGCATGTCTGAGTGTGTTTGGGGGAGGGAGGGGGGAGACAGGGAGGCGGAGGGGGTATTTCGCGTGTACTGCGTGGCACAGATCATCCTCAAGGCTGAACAGACTCCGACGTCCGCACGCACGGAGGAGTGATTCAACCCAGACATCCCATGCATACCATCTGCATTAATGCCCCCCGTTCACCACACTGCGACCCAGGCCTGGCACTGAATCATCGCTCGGGAGAGACGCCGGTGGAGGTGAACGGAGAGACGGCCCGCGACCCCCCATGGAGGGAAATGTATGCAGCGACCTCCAAAAGGGGGAATAAAAGACAAGAAGGAGGCTTCTTTTTTGTTCTTGTTTCTTGTTACTCTGAGTGTCGTCGTTAACGAAAGGCAGCCGTCGCACCTGATGAGGGACGGAGGGGAGACGGCTGCAGGGACGCTGTACCTCCGTACTGCTACGGCTACACCACCCAGACACCACCCAGACACTCTACACCACCCAGACACTCTACACCACCCAGACTCCAGCAGATCACAGAGGTGAGAGTCACGATACCTCCATAATGCGACGTCTACACCACCCAGACGCCAGCAGATTCAGGGCGAGCGTCAGAGGCCCCTCCATAGTGCTACGTCTTCCCTACACCACCCAAACTCCAGCAGACTCACAGAGGTGAGCGCCACAGGCCCTCCATAGTGCCTGGGCTCTGAGCTACGTCTGCTATACAACACCCGAAACCCCGAGCATATACACAGAGGCGGCAACGGCAGATCAGAGCCGACACGGGCGCAACCTTTGAGGGACTTCTGGTGCACCAGTTCAACGAGACGCGGCCTCACGGCCGAAGACGCCATCAGAGCGCTCGCTGACCGGCGTAGCGCCCGCGTCATCGTGGACGCACGTGGACTTGGTCAAACCCCCCCCCCGCGCTCCACAGAACCGTTCTTTCCCTTGTCTACAGTTTTTTACCGGGTCCGCCTCATGCCTTTAGAACCTCCTCCAGGTCCCGCTCGCTCTGCTGGTTCCTCGTAGAGGGCGTTCTCACAGCCAGAGTACAGCGATTCACCCGCTCTCATAGCGGGGAGGAGTGAGTGCGTCTGTCTCTGCCAGGGAGCTGCCGCTATGGGGGGGTGGAGGGGTGGAGGGCGGGGTCACAGGGTGGAGCGAGGCTCTCTGCGGGCGGAGGTTTGTGTCGACTCAGTTCCCCCCCCCCCCCCCCCCCAACCGGCACCGCAATGAACAGGGCTTCGGTAAAAAGCGCTGCATTGCAGATTGCCTTTTAAAAACGGTCTCAATATATTATATCTATATATATTTACGCTAATAGTGATGCTTTCTCTTCCTGTCGAGGAACACCTTGCGCGGCGGCGGCGGGGGTAATGGATTGCTCTCTCCGTCGGGGAGCAGTGCTGCTGACAGACTTTCCGGAGGAAAAATGAATAAATAGACATTAATCTCCCAGCAGCCCCGGAGCTGCGTGCCTGCTGCTGTTGGGACAACAAGGCTGTGGGGGGTGGGGGGGTGGGGGTTGCACCTTCTGCCGGTGAGACAACATGGGCAGGGGGGGGCTTGCTGCTATTGGGACAACACAGACTCTGCTGCGGCCAGATGGCGCTCTGGCTCCACCAGGCCACGCCCCCTCCCTGGGTCCACCAGGCCACGCCCCCTCCCTGGGTCTACCAGGTCACCCCCCCTACCTGTATCCACCAGGGCACCCCCCCCCTCCCTGGCTCTGCCACGCCTCACCCCTCCCTCAACGTCCTACCTCCACATATTTTAAATGAAGCGTTTAGCTAAATGCTGAAGGATGCTGCTGGCCTGATGGGCGGCCCTGCTGTCCCCACAGTCCTCAGCCCAACAGAAGGGGACCGTCAGTAGGTGATTCTCCCCGGCCATCTGGAGGGGGGACAGGCCCCCTAACTGATGGCACCTGATGTACGGTGGGCTATTAGAACTGGTTCATGTAATGGAGGGGAGGGAGAGAGAGGGAAGGAGAGAGGGAAAGGGAGAGGGAGAGAGACAGAGACAGAGACAGAGAGAGAGAGAGAAACAAAGACGGACGGGGAGAGAGTGAGAGAAAGAGGGGAATAGAGAGAGCGATAGAGGGAGAGAGACAGGCAGAGGGAGGGTGAGGAAGCAAGTGAGAGAAAGAGGGGGGTAGGGAGAGCGATAGAGGGAGAGAGACAGGCAGAGGGAGGGTGAGGAAGCAAGTGAGAGAAAGAGGGGGATAGAGAGAGCGATAGAGGGAGAGAGACAGGCAGAGGGAGGGTGAGGAAGCAAGAGAGACAAAGAGGGGGATAGAGAGAGCGATAGAGGGAGAGAGACAGGCAGAGGGAGGGTGAGGAAGCAAGTGAGAGAAAGAGGGGGGTAGGGAGAGTGAGAGACATGAGGGGGAGAGCGTGTGCGGGGCTCCAGTTCATGTATCATAGTGCGACGCCTCTGCTGTGACTGAACGTCCTCCGTCGTGTGTGTCGGGGTGTAGAGTGGCGGGCCGCGATGATGGCCCCTCACACGGTGGCGCTGCGTGGGTACTCACAGTCCTGGGAGGAGCGGTGGCGGAAGGTGAAGCGCAGGTGGCTGCGGTTCACGTCCTCGATGGGGATGGCCACCTGGGGACACGAGAGGGGAACCATGTGAGCCCAGCGCCAGGGACAACAGAGCAAAACACAGGGGGGTTAGGGTGACAGAGAGGGCCGGCCCCATTAAGGGGGAAATATTAAACTAATCGTCTACGTAGAAGAGAGAGGGTGGGTGAGTGATTGATTTAGAGCAGGGGTTCTCAAAGTATTGACAGCTGAGGGCCAATTTAGGAACCCAAAATTTGACTGAGGGCCGAAGGAAAAAAAATTAGGCGGGAAACGCCGTCAGCATCCCAGTGGTGAAAAAAAACATTGCACCGTGGACCTCTGGGTGTGAGGTCAAATGAGGTTCATCCTTTCAAAGTAATGTGCAGTCGGATTAAAACTAACAAATGGAAACTTTTCTCTTTATATTTATTTATTTTTGTATATATATAATAATAAATAAAAAAAGAAAAAAAAAAGTGTTTTTTTTCCCTGTACGTCATTGCGGGCCGCCAGGAATTTTTCTGCGGGCCGCCATTGACCCGCGGGCCGCACTTTGAGAACCAATGATTTAGAGTGAGTGAGTAAGAGAGAGAGAGTGTAAGAGAGTGAATTAGTGAGTGAGTGAGTGAGTGAGTAAGAGAGAGAATGAGTAAGAGGGTCAGTGAGTGAGAGAGTGAGGAAGTGAGAGGGTGAGTAAGTGAGTGTCTGTGTCAAAGATATAAAAATATATTGAAAACGCAACGTGAAAAAAAACGACTACAAATGAACCCATGCAGAAGGACGCCCTGTATGCGTTGGCCATCGTTCTCCCAGTAACCACGCACCTTGATGGTTTCAAACCAGCGCGGCTGCTTGACCTGGTAGTAGATGACCGACTTGTACTCGTGAAGCCCCTCGTCTCCGGCCCCCGGGAAGATGACGTTCTGGAGAGGGGAGGGAAGAGAGACGACATGGTGAGACCCACACTCGGGGCTGTCCCGAGACACTGCCAGACCGTCTGCACCTCCTGTGTGACATCACAGCACATTTACATGTAGAAGACACCTTTATCAAAGGCGACTTACAAAAAGAACGTCTGTCAGAAGAAAGATTAACAATATATCTCCGTCAGTACAGTAAGGATGTTCCTGGAGCCAAGTGCCAAGCACTAACAATTGCTCCCATTGCTCCCATCAATCCCAGTCCCTGTATGCAACACGACGCCAAGTACTATTTTTTAGTGCCAGGATGTACAACATACATTAATTGCGAGGTGAACTCTGAAGTCTGAACAGGTGAGTTGAGTCAGTACATCCAAACATATATATTGGCTGCTCTGTGCATGACAGACAGACAGACAGACAGACAGACAGACAGACAGACAGACAGACAGACAGACAGACAGACAGACAGACAGACAGACAGACAGACAGACAGACAGACAGACAGACAGACAGACAGACAGACAGACAGACAGACAGACAGACAGACAGACAGACAGACAGACAAGTGGAGTGGAAACAGAGAACTAAATGAGAAATTAAATATTGAAGCCCTATAAGACCCAGGGAAGAGGCGGAGGGGTGGGGAGATATTGGGGAGGGGGGTGGGGGGGGGGGGTGGGGGGACCCTTGGGGGCTTGACCAGCTGGCTATACGGGGGTCCAGGTGAAGCCATTAGGTCGTTGCCAGAAGCAATTAGCTGAACAAAACCCACCCTTACCTCCCGCCTAGGGTGTCCCCCACAGTAGGTCAGAGTCTGTGTTTATAGAGGGTCTCCCTCCCTCCCTCCCTCTGGGGTCCCCCACTGTAGGTCATAGTGGTAGAGTCCAGTGATATTCAGGGTCTCTCTCCCGTCGGTCCCCAGAGCTGCAGCCTCTGCTGCTCTAATGGATTCTGACAACCAGCAATTATGAGGAATAACGGGACTGACTTGTGGTCCCCCTCCGTGCTTAACGACCCCGCCTGGGAGAGGGGGGGGGGGGGGGGGGGGGGGGGTGTTAGACCTTATTTAGCGGGAGGTCCAGCCCCCCTGAAAAGGACCAGTCGTCTCCTCTCTCTAAGATGGGGTTAAACTTTTATTTAGGCTTCGCACCAAACCGTTACGGGGGCTGACGGTGTGAATGAGGCCAGTCTGCAAATCCACTTGCAACACATCTTACCCATGGCTGCTCAATATATAATCCTACCACTTTGCCCCTATTGTACTTACAACCCAAGGGTGTGTGTCTGCATTGAACTCAAGTGGGTCGAGTTTCCAATCAGAGCGCCCACACCTGCGCTGTAAACTCCGGCCCTGCGCAAAACCTTGGCGGGCATCGCGGCGCCATCCACCATGCCTCGTTACACTTCACACAGAACAAGACCCAACATTGAGAGAGCGGTCAAGGGCAGACACACAATGACGGGAAGGACGACCAATGGGGGAGGGGGGAGAGGAGGGAGAGGGGGAGGAGCGGAGCGGGTTGGCTCGTTGGACATTGCGAGTGGGGGAGGGAGGTGACACCAAGTTCAAAGTATTTCTGAACCAATATCTGCTGAAAGGACGCATCTCTCTTGCCAAGGTATTGGCAGCCCCCCCCCCCCCCCCCTCCCTGTTCGGGAACAGCGGAGGTCACGAGGGGGAGGACAGTGTGTGGCCGTGAGCCAGATGTTGCCATAGCAACGGGCAGAAGGGGCAAGCGTCTACCTGTGTGTGTGTGTGTGTGTGTGTGTGTGTGTGTGTGTGTGTGTGTGTGTGTGTGTGTGTGTGTGTGTGTGTGTGTGTGTGTGTGAGTTAGTGTGTGGCTGTGTGTCTACCTGTGTGTCTACCTGTGTGTGTGTGTGTGTGTGTGTGTGTGTGTGTGTGTGTGTGTGTGTGTGTGTGTGTGTGTGTGTGTGTGTGTGTGTGTGTGTGTGTGTGTGTGTGTGTGTGTGTACTTGTGTGTCTACCTGTGTGTGAGTGCGTTAGTGTGTGGCTGTGTGTACCTGTGTGTCTACCTACGTGTGTGTGTTATCAGATGGGCTGCTCATCAGAAGTGTCATCCTCCTCATCCTCTCGCTTCTAGCAGAACTTCCTTGTGCCGAAATTACGCCGCGGTAAGTTTGGCCAATTACAGGTGAAAACAGCCCCCCCAGTGGTCTGTGTGTGTGAGCACCTATGTACGCGCACGTGTGTGTAAATGTGTCCGCTACAAGGACACGCACGCAGCCGTGAGGCCGTCCCCAGGAGCGCCAGCAGCTGGGATCGATGCTCCTTAATCAGGGCCACGGCCGTCTGAATCCAATCACAACGGAACGCACCGCGCTGCATACAAACACTGTGTACCACCTCTTATTCTGGAGCGACATTCCCAGCGTTCTGGTGAAGGAACAGCCTTCCGATAACGCGTCCGTAGCTTGTCTGTTCAAGTGTACCGAAAAGTACACATAGCATATGAAAAATACATAAAAATTCAACCAATCATGATTCACCCGTTCCACGTGCCCAGAAATACATCCCAATAGCGCACGCACGCACGCACGCACACGCACACACACACACACACCCCCCCCTGACCCCCTGGCCTCCTTCATGAGACATTAGAGGCAGGGTTAGTGGCCATTAGAGCCAGTCAATCCCCGAGCATGATGGGGGCAATAGAGGCAGCTTATAGGTCGGGCTAGGAACAAACAGAACTGATCAATATTAGATCGGCACTTTTAAAAAATTCGATTGGCGCCTTGTCAACAGAGCCAATCCATTCAGCGATACATGCATAAAGTCAGCAACACGGTTCTAAAGGTATTTCTTCCAGACGTTTTGGTTTAAAGTGTGGGGGCCGGTCACTCCCACCCCATTGGGCCCATAACACAACCGATTGTCTGAAGCAGTCAGAACCAACACTGCACCCGGTCTAAGGCGGTAAAAAAGGTTTGATTTGACAAGACTACAGGGGGGAAAGAATATGAATATGAAATACACATCCCTTGGCCCCCGAACCCCGACATGAAGGCGGTAAATGGTTGCCTTGGCGACGGCCCCGGACTTACCTCCAGCTTCTTGCCGTCCTCGTCGTACACCGACATGGTGACCTCCACGTTCTTGGGCGTGGTCTTGCTGCCCTTGTCGAACTCCCCCTGGACCAGAGTGACGTAGATGTCGTTCCTCACGTCCCCTAAGAGAGGAGAGGGGCAGGGGCATTAGGGCCGACCCCGGCCTGGTGATGTCGTTAAGACCGAACCCGGCCTGATGAGGTCGTTAGGACCGACATCCGGCCTGGTGAGGTCGTTAAGACCGAACCCGGCCTGGTGAGGTCGTTAGGACCGACCTCCGGCCTGGTGATGTCGTTAAGACCGAACCCGGCCTGATGAGGTCGTTAGGACCGGACCTGGTGATGTCGTTAGGACCGAACCCGGCCTGGTGATGTCGTTAGGACCGAACCCGGTCGGGTGAGGTCGTTAGGACCGACCCCGGTCGGGTGAGGTCGTTAAGACCGACCCCGGTCGGGTGAGGTCGTTAAGACCGACCCCGGCCTAATGAGGTCGTTAAGACCGACCCCGGTTGGGTGAGGTCGTTAGGAATCACCCCGGTCGGGTGAGGTCGTTAGGACCGACCTCCGACCTAATGAGGTCGTTAAGACCGACCCCGGTTGGGTGAGGTCATTAGGAATCACCCCGGCCGCGTGAGGTCGTTAGGACCGACCCTGGCCTGGTGTTCATGTAATAACAACGAGGGTGGAAAGGGGGCTTCTGTGCCAGAACCAGAATAAAGAGGGAAAAACACTGCATAGATTACCACAGGACACCTAATGAAGAGCTTCCGGGAGGTAATGGCTCACGACGGCAACCACAGGCGGATTGAGCGGCATTGGTCGTGCCCATGAGAAGGCTTGTTGTGGTGCTGATTTAATACGCACACTAAATGGTACTCGGGCACCTTGAATGATCGCAGCGCTGTCATTAAACCCCCCCCAGGTGGGCGGGAGGCGTGGAGCTCTGCGTGTCCCCACAATCAACAGGGATGACAATTTGGCGTGTGTGTGTATTTTGTTGATGTGTGGGTGCGTGTTGGTGGAGTGCAGGTGTGTGTGTGTGTGTGTGTGTGTGTGTGTGTGTGTGTGTGTGTGTGTGTGTGTGTGTGTGTGTGTGTGTGTGTGTGTGTGTGTGTGTGTGTGTGTGTGTGTGTGTGTGTGTGTGTGTGTGGACTGCAGGTGTGTGTGTGTGCGTGTGTTAGTGGACTGCAGGTGTGTGTGTGTGCGTGTGTTGGTGGACTGCGTGTGTTGGTGCGTGTGTGTGTGTGTTGGTTTGTGTTTGTGTGTGTCTGTGTGTATGTCTGTGTGTCTGTGATGGTGGAGTGCGTGTGTTGGTGGAGTGCGCGTGTGTGTGTGTGTGTGTGTGTGTGTGTGTGTGTGTGTGTGTGTGTGTGTGTGTGTGTGTGTGTGTGTGTGTGTGTGTGTGTGCGTTGGTGGAGTTCAGGTGTGTGTGTGTGTTGGTGGACTAGGGGTGGCGGTGGTAGCCGAGTGTGTGTGCGCCATCATGCCGGAAGGTGGCACATGTGTGCGCATTGTCGGAGTGTATGTGTGAGTGTCGATGGAATGAGTTTCCGTCTGTGTGTGCTTGCGTGTGTGCGTGTTTGAGTGCTTGCGTGTGTGCTTGCGTGCGTGTGTGTGTGTGTGCACCTGGCATGATGATCTCGGGGAAGCCCATCTTGCGGGCCACGGCGGTGGTGCGGTCCACCAGGTGGGGGAAGTCCTTCCTGATCTGGTGGATGTCCCCGGGCAGCCGCTTCAGAGTCACCCACAGGCCTGCAGTCAACCACAGGGCAACTCAGACACACTCACCGGAGAGAGGCACCGAGCCCCGGGGAGGAACACACTGAACCGCTCCCCCCACGACCCAGGGCAGAGAGAGGACAAAACGAGGACAGGGGAGATGAGAGAGGCAGGACAGAGGGGAGAGAGTAGATGAGACAGAGACAGAGAAAGGAGATGAGAGGCAGAACACACAGACATACCTAAGCGAGAGTGGAGATGAGTGAGAGAGACAGAGGAGATGAGAGAGTGAGAACAATCCCAATCAGAGCGAGAGAGAGTGAGAGAGAGCGAGAGCGAGAGCGAGAGCGAGGAGATGAGAGAGTGAGAACAATACCAATCAGAGCGAGAGAGAGAAAGAACAGAAGCAAAGTGCGGAGACGAGAAAGCCAAAGGTAGGAGCCCGGGGCGGTTCAGTAAATAGAATCATCTCGGTCGTTAAATAAAATCACGTAAACAAACAAGAAATAATTGGGCAAGGGAAAGAGACTGGCAGGAAGGATTACATTGTATTTTTTCCGAAACATGCTCAAAAACACGGTTCTTTAACCCGCGGTTCAGCTCCCAACGGCTCCGGTTAACACCGGTTTGTTTCGAAAAAAAAAAGGTCCCATTTTCCGCCACATATCAAATTGCGCCGGAGCAAAACAGTGGCAATTTCCAGAGTCAAATAATTGCACAGGGAACGACGTCGGACCCCCACGCTGGGGGGGGGGTCTGTCTGAGCTCCCCGCTAATGCTGAGACAAAGGACCTGTGGGGCGACTTTTCTGGGTCGTATTTTCTTCTCAATTTAGCACCGCCGCCGCGCCGCTCTGATGTCTCCCGGCGGCGGCGGCGGCGGCGGCGGCGGCGGCGGGGGGGGGGGGGGAGGGAGGCTTTAACGACGGCCCGGACACGGCTCAGGAAGTCGGGGGGCCGCTCTGTATTCCACATCACGGAGCGGCAGGAGTGATGACGGCCGGTCGACTCGGAGCGACGGAGCGCAAGGAGTTATAAATGGTGCGTTACGTTCGGTTTGGGAGTTGTGGAGAGGGGGGGGGGGGGGGGGGGGGGTCGGGGGGGAGCAGGGTTCAATTTTAAAAGTAAACAACTGAAAGACGGCCCCCTCCCTCCCTGCTCCATCTCCTCACCACCGCTTCATGGGGAAGGTTTGGGGATCCAAATGTTTGCGGACTGATGACAACGGTACTTCTTTAAAGATATATTTTTTGCATTTTTATGCTTTAATAGAGTGAGATAGACGGGACGGTATGGGGGAGAGAGAGGGGAGGACATGCACCAAAGGACCACAGGGGGGCGGAACGCCATGACAACGCCACTTCTAAACAAACTACACTCAAATAAAAGCTCTTCAATGGTACCTACAAGAACGGAAAAAGAGAGAAAGAGGTGGATGCATGCCGTCCCTCGTGCAGTAACACGGACACGCGTCTGCTCTAGGGGGGGGGGGGGGGAGGGGGGGTTTGGCCCTGCTGCTCCCCCCTGCCTGGCCTGAGCCGACCTGACAAGTACCCAGGTAGCATTCATGGGACATGACAGAACAGCGGAGGCAGGCGGGATCGTCCCACAAATAGACTCACGGAGCGTCGCCTGGAATAAAGAGGCTCGTCCTTATTTCTGGGGCCCCCCCTTCTCCGCCATCTTCACGTCCTTGCTTGGCGTCAGGCGTGGACGGAGAGTCCGAATGTGAGCAGAATTATTCAGCGTTGGTGAAAATAAACACGTTGGGAGCAGGACACGATGTACCGACTCGGGAGTTGGACGTGCGTGTACAGCTGCCCTCCTGCTTCCTCCCGCTAGACACTGATGGCTCTCAGACGTCTCCGTCTGCATGAGGGCGCACCGTCATTAGCAGAACCCGTGCACGCCTGAGATTCTTGTGATCCCATATAGGGTAGGACCATACGTCACACGCAGCGTATTGGTTCAGCTTGACCAATCAGCTCGAGTACATACCGAGCCTGCTTGAAGCTGATCATATTGATCCGTCTCCCGAGCCAACAAAGATCCCTGGGTCATCTCCGCCGTGGACTACTTCTGCTAACTGCAATGTTTGTCTGGTTCCTGGGCTGTCAGCAGAACAGTCGCCTGGTGCTCCTCCGAGCTCAGAACGCACGTCATGCGGCGTCGCTCTACATTTCACTCTGCATCAAGTTCCTGTCCTTGATGTTGCCATGCAGGGAGCGTCGTCTGTGGCTCTGCACGGCAGCCACCCACACCCCCGCTCTCATCCATCCCTACTAATGAACAGTCTGCCTCTGCCTCACTGGGTGGAACTCATCTGTAGTCTGGGCTCTTCCTACGAGCGGCACCTCAACGGGGGGAGAGAGCTCCCTCCTTCTGCAGGATCCTTCCCTTCCCATCTTCCATAAAACATATGCAGATGTACCTTTGCTCGGAACATCTCAACCCCTAGCAGCTCAAGCTTCTCACAGATGAATTAGTTAGAAGGCGGGATTCATCTTCCAGAAATAGCCATGAATGGGACTGGAGATGGAGCAGGTATTGATTCAGTGTGGACTCGATGCTGGAAACTGGGGTTCTTATCGAGATTGTCCGGTTGAAAACATCCAACCCTTCTAGAAACACAAAAGCTCAGTACTACAGCCCTACTGCTACTTCTTCTGCAGCCTCTCCAACCTCTTCGTTTTAATTACCAAACATAGATGATTTGCTTTGTAAAAGTTTCAGTTTTTCTTACCATCAGTTGGAGTGAGCACACACAGTTAAAGGTTGTTTGTGTGCAGTTTGAATTTGTGATGAAGGGCTTGGCACTATTTAATTCATACATTCAATATATATTGAGTGTTTTTCACCAACAGTTCAGGTCTTCACAAAGTGATACGTTGATATTGTTGACATACGACAACAGGCTTTGGTCATTTATTTATGGAATTAAGTTTTGTCTTTTGTGGACTAGCAGTCAGAATGACCACCACACCTGTCCTTAGAGGTGACAGATTATACCCCCAGGTGGGAGTGTGATTAGCTGTTATGAGCCGTTTTGAAAATCTGCCTCTTCTGACATCACACCTGTAAGCAGGTCCAGCTAGATGTCAGAAGAGGCAGATTTTCCAAACGGCCTGCAATGGTGGTATAATATGTCATCATATAATAACATGTTAAATCTACAACAAATATATTGATAACATGTATAACGTGTGCGCAGGGCGCGCCGTACCTTGGCCCTTGTGGTTGACCTCCTTGGCAGCGATGACCTTGTTGATGACGGTCTGGAGGAAGTCGTTCTCCCCCGCCACCCTGGGGGAGGGACGGGACGGGGACGGGACATTGGGAGGGGAGGATTAGGGACAAAGTTAGGATGAAAGGGACAAGACAATGTAGACAGACAGACAGACAGACAGACAGACAGACAGACAGACAGACAGACAGACAGACAGACAGACAGACAGACAGACAGACAGACAGACAGAGAGCTTGAAACAAAGAGACAAAGAGAGTGAGACAACAAGAGAGACGGAGACAGAGAGAGAGACTGAGACACAAAAGCAGACAGACAGGCATACAGAGAGAGAGACACACACACACACACACACACACACAAGCAGAGAGGCGCACATCATGGCAGACGCAGTGAGTTAGCAGTGAGGTAGGACGGAAAACGTCAGAAACAGAGAACATCGTTGAGGAAACGCCACCGATTCTGCAAACGTTAAGATCCCTGGTACCGAGAGAGAATAAAGCTCAATCCAACCACAAGATGACCTTTGACCCTAGGGGACTGCACACCTAGGGAGTGCTGATGTGTTACAAATGCCCCGGGACTTTGACAAGCTAGAACAAGACTTTAGGGGGGAGACGGGGGGGGTCCAGATTGTCTGAGACAAGCACAATACAGCAGCACAGAAGAGAGCAGATGTACTTTGCAGGGGCACCAGATGCCTGGCAACTGGGAGCGAGGGAATAAGGAACAGAGGCGAAGGAGGGGAATCATGAGAGCAGCAAGTGAGATGTGCCATGTCCAACGAGAGGAGGAACGGAGGAGAGACCGATGGGGACTCGAGCTAAGCGAGATGCCTTCAAACCGGCTCCAGAAACGGACAGCAGAGCAGCAGCTGGCGTTCATTAGAGTGGGGATTGGTTTCAATTAAAAAAGGTACAGAATTTTTGTACCATACACAATGTTTCAATATTAGTTGATAGCAGCAATTCCTGAGTTCATTCGAGGGTAAGGATTTGTTTCAACTAAAAAAGGTAGAGAATTTGATGTACTGAGGGATTTTAAAAAGTCTGAGCAGCCCAGCAGAGTTCCACTAGAATTATGTAGAAACAAACCTTACACAATGTTTGAATATTAGTTTATAGCAGCGATTCCTGAGAATGCAGCTCCAATAAAGAACTAGGTCAACCAAGTGCAGGTTTTCTAAAGCAGGAAGCCCCTGGCTATATTCAATGCTATTTCTGCTCGATAACTACCTTCCAAGTCTGTACTTCAGGGCCAATGGCTTAAACAAAACAGCAACGCAGCATCCACAATACACATTTGCTGTAGGCGCTTACTTCCTGTCCATGTCCCCGCTCAAGACAACAGCATTCTCTCAGGTGCAGGGATCTGGGATTAGCTTTTTAAACCATTACCTCCCCTTTTCATTCTCCATTTATCTGCACTAGTAAAACTCAGGCCTGACCACGAAAAAACCCTTATGCCGAAACACATTATTTCCCCTAAACGTGGCCAGACTGATTTGTAGCAACGGATAAGGCTGGTTACTGGGGTAATCTGCCCGTGAGGGCTGTATCCAAACGCATTTCCAATTATGCAGAAGTCCCGTGAAGGAAAAGGCTGCAAGTGCCTTCCTACTAGAATGGCAACACTTAATGAGATCGTCTTAATTGAGTCAGCAGGGAATAGGTAGAGGGCTCCTTCAGACCCCACTAATCAGTTGTCAAGCATCCCCGACTACACACCAGAGGCTGGCGCACACACACACGGTCGCACGTACACACACACATGGTCACATACACACCCACATGGTCACAAATACGCACACGCAAATCCAAAAATGGAGCCCTTGAAGCAGTTTGCCTATTTGATGCATTTTATGTATTCAAATGATTATGGCTCTTCAGGGTTGAATATTTTCCTTGAATGCGTTCATTCGAAGTCGCTTTGGACCAAGGGTTCGGTTAAATAAATGTAATAAATTAAATGCAATTTAATTTGATGTAATGCATGCAGACACAAACATGTACGCTCACACACAAACAAATACACACTTGTTAGAAAAACAAGTTAGCACACAACATGAAGACAATCCACACACAGATGAATGAATTTAAGCTTCTTGATGGGTTAATGATCGCATACTTGCACACAAGTTAATGAACACACACACACACACACACACACAGAGGTTAATGAATACATAAATGCACACACAAAAAAAGAAGTACATGAACACACGTAAATTAACAGAACACGCAGGGTTGTACTCACGGCTGGAAGGGTATGAAGTGCTGCTTGTCCTCATCGTCCATCTTGCCTGTTATGATGTCTGTGACATCCATTACTATTGAGAGAGAGACATAGAGATAGAGACAGAGAGACAGACAGAAAAATAGAGAGAGACGCAAAGAAACGGACATTGACAGAGACAGAGAGAGACAGAAACAGAGACAGAGACAGAGACAGAGAGAGAGACGGAGACTGAGTTAAGCATTGAGAAGCGCATCAGAATCCGAACATTGAGAGAGCTACAGGGACAGCACAGGCCTGGTTCCTGAGACCAAGTTCCCCGGATGGGGGACGCGTTTCCCAGGGGGGTTCCTGAAGGGTGTCATGGGGACTTTGGTACTTTTACATTTATAAATACAAGCAGAACCGGCAGTACGAATACAGGACCACAGAGCCTCAGTCAGGGAGGGGGGTGACACACACACACACACACACACACACACACACACACACACACACGGTTTATCTCCTCGTCCCCCAGCAGCCTGACAGAGACACGAGGCGGTTAGCAGACGGCCTGGAGGTCAGAGGTCACCCCTCACCATAAAGCCCTTAATCACTGATGCGCCTCGCACGCCACTCAGGGGAACTTCAGAAGACCGGACACTGGCGTGTTCGATCGGGAACGTCGTTCCGTAAAAATGAGGAAAAGTCAGGAGGAAGAGAGACAGAAAACAGGGAGTAATTCTGTCTCTCGGAGCAGTGAGGGCAGAGCGCCAACAGGATTAGTTTATGATGTGTTTGGCGGCGTTCCCGTCGGCTACAAATCTAATTCCGAAGGCCGGCTTTTTTTATTCAGACGGATATCTTGGGGTTTTCGCCAAAAATCACACCGGCCCGTCCATGATTTATATGTTCCACAACTAAGAAGTGAGCGCCCTAATTACTGATTCCTCCATATTTGAAGGAGAGCTCTCTGGACGTAAATACCAACACACACCTCTGGAAGAACGAGGTTGTGTTCTTCAGTCTCCCGGGCCAAAGCAGGAAGTCCAGACCTGTGTGAAGACCCTTCGACTGACAGCTGAGATGACCGTGAGAAGTCACTCACGTTTACTCTCTGTGTGGCTCTTTCTCACACACACACAGTGTTGCAATGTGAGTGCACACCAGTCTTGACCAGTTTGCCTCCTGCGCTTAGAACGAGTTTATGTTCCGTCTTCAGTCCCACAGATAAAGGAAGAAAGTCCAGACATGTGTGAAGACCTTTCCTCTGACACCTGAAGTGACTAGTCGTCTTCTAACGGGTCTGCAATGCTTTTGTTCCTCCACCAGGGTGTGTGGGCTGGGAGTCCAGAACTCCAATGTGTTGGTACAAGCTCTGGTCAAACTAAAGTAATGCCTGGCGCACACTAGACGATTCATCTAATGGGGAAAATTGGAGAGACACACGCTTGAGGATGGATGAAGATACATTTACTGTTTTGTTGGATGAGTGTGTGGAGGGGATGAGTTTGTCAGCACACACCACACTTCCAGTCAGGCCTTCAATGACCGGAGTAAGAAGGGGAAATCAGGCACGGAATCTGGGCTAATTGTTCTGCAGTGTGCCCCCAACATGTGGGTGATGTAAGCTTACAAATCAGGATTCATAGATTGATCAATTAAAAAAAAAATGAAATTGATCAAACAAAAAATAACTACCGGTATTAAAAAAAAAAAAGGAAGAAAAGGGAATTCTGCTAAGAGGAATGTCCTTTTCCGTTATGTTTCGGATATCGCATTGTCAAAGACTTCATCAAAACTCTGTATTTATTCTCTTTGTCTACGTTCTTCTTCTTCTTCTTCTTCTTGTCATATTCTTATTTCTCTTGCTCCGAAGACGGATAACGGGCGTTCACAGATCATAGGAAGTAAGACAGGAAATTGTATTGCGTTGATCCGGAATAACGCTATAATCCATGACCCTCTCTCTGCCTCCATAGATACTGAATATTCAGGAAACGTCCGTATCATGGGAACTAAAGGTATAAAAAGATTTTTTATACCTTTATGGCAATACTCTGTAAAAAACATAAACATAAATGTACTGTGTCTTTCGGGAAAATAAGCTGCGATTTGTATTAGATTTTAAGAACCAAAACACTTGCTGTGGATTATTTTCCCGAGCGGCTTACAGGTCGAGTTTGCAAAACACAAAGACTTCAAAGAAGAAAGATTGTGCCTTTATCAGTGATTCGTTTTGAGTGATAAAACATGAAGTTTGTAATGCCATCACGATAAAGCCTGTATGCTCATCTACAGTGACAGCTTGTGAGTAACGGAAACCTTGGCACCTCTTCATAACCGAGTAAAAATACGAAGAAGACATTGTGTTGCCTCTAAATGAATTGCTTTCAACATTAAAGATGCCTTGTTTTCCACATCTGTCAAACCTTTCAGGGTTTTACTCAAGTTAGATTTTTAAACATATAACCCTGTTTTACCGCTACTTCGACCCAAAATCAGGCTTTAATTTTTCTGAAAAATATGAAAAATAACTATCTCTATATATCTATCTAGCTATGTATCTATCTATATCCATATCTATTTATATATCTATCTGTATATCTCTCTCTATATGTATATATCAGGGCTGGGCAAGTTAACACGTCAATTATATGTTAACGCAATCTTATTTTAACTTGATTAATACAAATTGGCACGCTCTCTTTTATTTAATTTTTTTACTTATTTTGTGAGGTTTTGCCCACAGAATTTCAACATTCATATCAGAAATTATTACTTTACATTAAATTACACTTGCAGCAAGTGACTGCCTGATTACTCTTGCAGTAAGTGACAGCCTGCTAACAATTCCCAAATCTGTGGTGTTTCATATTCAACCCACACTGAGTGAGTCAATAAAACTCTCGAGATCACTTGGTCTAGTTTTGGCTTATTAAGTATATTTGGTACGAATGATAATGTCTCATTCCTTTTGATAATCTCATTTAACTTCACCTGGAATGGATTTAAAATATAATTTTAAAAGCGTGATCAATCGCGAGTTAATTTACCAATACTATGCAAATAATCTGAATTAAGACTTTGAACCTTGCCAAGCCCTAATATGCATATGTCTACAAGTATATCTATATTTATTCCAGTCTGGGTAAATGCTCGATTCTGATTGGCTGAAGGGGGTGCATTAACTCCTGATATACGGACACCTGCTAAGTAGTCCCAGTCAAATTGTCTGTTCACCGTTCTCAATTAATGCGCTAGCTGGCGTATCGTATCAGCCTGTCTCAAAAATGAGTAACCATAGCAACGGCAGTGCAGTCAAAGCCGACGGACTAGAATACCTCCCGTTGCCAAGTCGTAGCTAAGGTCCGTCCTAATTACTGGTGTAGTGAACAACAATCCGTTGCATAAGAACCTTACGGGAGGGTAATGGTTGTTCCAGGAATTAATCAAACCCTCAGGCGTTACCAGGGAAACAAAGTTATGACTTGTGAAAAATGTGGATTGTAAAACACATGGAAATATAAATGAATGCTCATAATTTATTTTCTTTGGCAAGTGACCGTGGTATAAGAGGGATAATGGCCTTCGAGGTGGCCATTATCAGGAATTAATGGCCGCTGCGTGTCGGACGGTTCACACCTCCGCGTCGTCCATTAATTCCTGATAATGGACACCTCGTCGGGCATTATCCCTTACGTATAGATCTATATCTGTGTCTTTGTGGTCTACCTGCCACGCCGAAGGGCCTCCGCAGCCCCGAGGTCAGCTTCTTGGTGTTGTTGTCCCTGAGCTCCATGCGTCCGACACGGACGATCTGACACACAAAGCTGATCCTGTCCCTCTTCAGGTCCTCACTGCCCAGGTCCTAAGGGCGGGACACATAGGAACAGAGAGAGAGAGAGACGTTAGAGACATAGGAACAGAGAGAGAGAGAGATGTTAGAGACACAGAGAGAGAGAGAGAGAGAGACGTTAGAGGCATAGAGAGAGAGAGAGACGTTAGAGGCATAGAGAGAGAGACGTTAGAGACATAGGAACAGAGAGAGAGAGAGAGAGACGTTAGAGACATAGGAACAGAGAGAGAGAGAGACGTTAGAGACACACACACACACACACATACATACACACACACACACACATTTACGCTCACACACACACACATTTACGCTCACACACACACACACACACATTTACGCTCACACACACACACAGGTTCCACTGGTCGATTTAGCCAGTGTTTCAACACTGGGCCGCGGCCGGGGTGCTGGTGGGCTTCCCTGAACCCCACTCGGTCCAGAACAGTCTCTCTCAGCCGCCTTACACTACGGCTACGCCTAACGCCCCATTTTAAAATCACTCCGTCGACAGCATCGACTACACGTTGATTTATGGTTTATTCTTTCTCGAAGAGTCTGGAGTTCTGTTGAACCCTAGAGTTATACAAGCCAGAGGTGGCACGCACACACTTGGCAAATGTACAGTCACCGTAGTCAGCCTCCCATAACATGGCTGAAAGAACAGAAGACCACAACATGCATCTTACACACACACACACACACACACACACACACACACACACACACACACACACACACACACACACACACACACACACACACACACACACACACACACACACACACACACACACACACACACACACACAATCCCTGACTCACCGTGAATACTGCCCGCAGGTTATGAAGCTGGTCTATGTCTTTGACCAGACCAGAGCTGGACCACTTCACCAGGTAGTTCTCACTGAGGAGGGAGGAAGGACAAGAGGGATGGAGAGAGGGAGAGAGAGAGAGCGAAATAAGAAAATGGCCCTTACATTCCATCTGTTCAAAACATAACTTGAATAACGTAATGCCACCTCCACACCGCAACCAAAACCGCCGCAGGGGGTTCAGCCACAAGTGCCGTCGACGGGGAAACTTCCAGAACACGCATGAACCTCCCTGGAGGCCGGGGAAACGTCCCAGAACAAAGCGGCTCTCCTTGCCACGGTTCACTCGGAGATCAGAGAGGAACAGGTGGAAGAGCTGTCTTGTTGCACGTGGACGCGCTGAGCCGTACCGGTTTTTGCCTCAGAAAGTACGGCTGAATGGGTTTGGCAGGTGAGCGTTAAATAAATAAAACCCCTAAAATGAAAAGGCTTCCTTCCGTCCGTGAAAGTCCATGTAGCCTAGATAGTAAAGCGTGTTCGGGGGGGGGGGGGGGGGGGGGGGGGGTCATCATGACTAGCAGGAACCCGAAGTACGCCAGTACAGAGTTTAAATGACAGTGTTGAGCAGCCTCATCACAATGGCATGCACTCAACTCACGCTTAATAATGTAACAAAATGAGGGCATCAATACTTCATAGAGCGCTAGTCATCAAAAAAGTTTGGGAGCCGAACCAACTTAAGAGGCGTCCGCACCCACAGACTCAATAAGTGTGTGCGTGTGTATGTGCGTGTGCTTACGTACCTGACGAACTTGGAGTCCATGGGGTCGTAGAGGGACATCAGCACCTCGGCGTCCTCGCCGATCTTACACACCACGTTCTTCAGCGTGACGAAGAGCGCGAACGACGGCGTGGACGCGAACTTGGCCTGCCGGCTCAGATCGATGTTCTGCTTCTGGGACTGGGGGTGGGGAGTGGGGGAGAGAGAGAGAGAGAGAGAGAGAGAGAGAGAGAGAGAGAGAGAGAGAGAGAGAGAGAGAGGGGTGGGGCATGTTGTCATAGTTAGTACTTTCAACGACAGGCACCATCATCTCGCCTCAATCACGATCCTTGTGTTTTTGACACAACCCGGACTCCCTGAGAAGGACAGCAGCGCCGGCAATAGGAAGAGGAGAACGAGTGGAGGGCGGCGATGTGGTGAACACCTTGCTGTGTTATCAGTTATCCATCGCTGCCTCTAACTCAAACTGACTGTTTGATGAAGGCGGGCGACAGGATGAATAAAAAGGAGCCATCATTCTATTGGGGAGACAGAGGACGAGAATTGGAGAGAGGGAGGGGGAGAGAGGGAGAGAGAGCGAGAGGGTAAGAGGGGAAGAGAAGGGGAGCGAGGCAGAGAGGGAGAGGTAGAAAGGCACAGGGAGAGAGGCAGAGAAGCAGAGGGAGAGAGAGAGAGAGAGGGAGAGAGAGGGGAAGAGGGGAAGAGAAGGGGAGCGAGGCAGAGAGGGAGAGGGAGAAAGGCACAGGGAGATAGGGAGAGAAGCAGAGGGAGAGAGAGAGAGAGAGAGGGAGGGAAAGAGTGACGGAGAGGGGCAGAGGGAGTGAGGAGGTGAGAGGCAGGGAAAGAAGCAGAGAGAGGAAGGGAGAGAGGCAGAGAAGCAGTAGGAGAGAGGCAGAGGGAGAGAGGCAGAGGGAGAGAGGGAGAGAGGCAGAGGGAGAGAGGGAGAGAGGCAGAGGGAGAGAGGCAGAGAGGCAGAGGGAGAGAGGCAGAGGGAGAGAGGGAGAGAGGCAGAGGGAGAGAGGCAGAGGGAGAGAGGGAGAGAGGCAGAGGGAGAGAGGCAGAGGGAGAGAGGCAGAGGGAGAGAGGGAGAGAGGCAGAGGGAGAGAGGGAGAGAGGCAGAGGGAGAGAGGTGGAGAGGCAGAGGGAGAGAGGCAGAGGGAGAGAGGGAGAGAGGCAGAGGGAGAGAGGCAGAGGGAGAGAGGCAGAGGGAGAGAGGGAGAGAGGCAGAGGGAGAGAGGGAGAGAGGCAGAGGGAGAGAGGGAGAGAGGCAGAGGGAGAGAGGTGGAGAGGGAGGTGGAGAGGGAGATCGCCTGGACAGAACCTTTAATGTTAGATGTAAGTGCTGCGCTGCGTCACATCTGACACGGTGCAATACGCAGAGACAGCGAGACAGACGGAGAGGGAATCTATTATTCAATCTTCCCGACGCCCTTCAAAAACATAAAACTCAAACTTGTGTCTCGTTCCGACGTCCCCCCCCCCCCCCTTCTTAATTTCCCCTGCTCTAATCTAACCCTCCCTCCCTCCCTCCCTCCCTCCTTTCTGCCCTGACTCCAGTAGGCTGAGGGGGAGCCTGCAGGGAGAGACGTCCTCAGATCACATCACCCGCTCACGCAGCGCGTTGGGAGGGAGGATGAATCATTACCACCTCCCTTCACCCGTACTCACGCCACCAGCCTGGGGGGGAGACAGAGAGGGGGGAGACAGAGAGGGGGGGACGGAGAGGGGGGGACGGAGAGAGGGGGGAGACGGAGAGGTAGAGAGGCAGAGAGGCAGAGAGACAGAGACAGAGGGGCAGGGAGCTAGAGAGAAAGAGAGGCAGAGAGGTAGAGACAGGCAGAGGCAGAAAGGGTGGGAGGCAGACAGACAGAGAGGCAGAGACAGACAGGCAGCGAGGCAGTGGGGCAGAGAAACAGACAGGCAGTCAGACAGAGAGGCAGAGAGAGAGAGAGGCAGCCAGGCAGAGAGGCAGTCAGGCAGAGAGGCAGGCTGGGCCGCGGCCTCACCCTCTCCTCCTGGATGCGGTCCTCTATCTGTTTGGAGGCGGCCTCGTGGGCCCTGAAGAGGCTGACGGTGCTGGTGGTCTCAGGGTCCAGGATGTTCCCATCCTTGTCCCGGACCACCAGGTCCAGATCCAGGTACCTGGGAAGAGGGGGGGGGGGGGGGGGGGGGGTGGGGGGGGAGCAGAACCCACGCGGATCAGAACCCCGGCGCACGTTTGTTCTGGATGTTTAATTGTGATGAGATTGTGAATCTTCATTATTGTAAATCTGTAGGGTTTCAGGAAAAGCGGTGAATTAATTTAAAACCACAGGTCAGATATATACTTTAATGGGATCTCGTGTTCTGCGAATGCCTATTCATATTAAGTGGAAGTATTAATGCATACGCTGAATATGCGTTATCACACTTGAGAGATAAAAAAAAAGAGAGAAACCGATTAAGTCAATTATATTCCCATAACATATTGAGTAAGAGCATACATCACAGCAGGAAGCAAAGATAAATATGTTAATATACGAGTGCGTGGACCAGTGAGTCACAATATTGGCAGCGCACGGATGTGTGAAGGTGTTTATGCAAAAGACTAACCCCAGTCGCCTAGGCCTATAAACCACACACACACACACACACACACACACACACACACACACACACACACACACACACACACACACACACACACACACACACACACACACACACACACACACACACACACACACACACACACACACACCTAGAGAGTAAGAGACAGACAGACATCCGGACCGAAAAAGACGGACTGACAGAGAAAGACAAAAACAGAGAGAGAAGACAGACAGGCGGACAACGCTAGCCACAGTGACGTGAGAACACTTGCTTTCTGAAGGTCAAAGGAGATGGTCTGGCTTGAAGCCAGATTAGAGAGGCGGCTCAAAGACACACACACAGGAGGAAAGACACACGCTCACACACAGAAGAAGAAAGACGCACAAACAAACACAAAAAGAGGCAGGCAGACTGACACACACACACAGAGGAAGAAAGACACACACACAAACACTCTCATGTACACAGAGGAAGAAAGAGAGAGACATGCAGACAGACAGACAGAGAGCCAGGCAGACAGACACACATTCAGAGGCAGGTGCGCACACGCACACACACACACACACACACACCCACAGTGTCTTAGTGGAAGTGGTGCAGGGAGACGATGTAGAGAGGAACAAGAACGGGAGAGCCATGCTTGTAGGTAATAATAGGGAGAGACAGACTGACAGACAGAGAGGGACAGACTGACAGACAGAGAGAGACAGACTGACAGACAGAGAGAGACAGACTGACAGACCGAGAGACAGAGAGCGACAGCCTTACAGACAGAAAGTCAGACGCAGAGCGAGGGCAGGTGAGGCGCCCAACCCGTCTCCCTGCACCTCCTAACCCTGACAGCGTCTCCATGCAGCAGGCAGACCCCCCCCCCCACCCAGAGCCCCACGTCTGAGTGTGCGCTCTCTCAGGGTGAACGGTGGTGGGGGAGCAGGGCGCCGTCCCCACAGAGAGACGCTGCTGCGGAGCCACTCCATCGTGTGTCTCCGTCCCCAGAAGAAGAGCCCCTCCTCCGGCGGGGGGGTCAGGGGGTCCAGAGTTTCATTACGGGCTCACGGGACAGGGGCTTCATCACAGGGCCCCGCTCTGAAGGCTGACACCGCCCAACACCACCCACACCCAAACCACCACCACCACCTGCGACCAACCCGGTCCGTCTGACCCAGCCATGACCTCATACTCTATCAGCACACAACCTGACCTCTGCCAGGGGAAAAGGCAATTTGGGTGATGGTGTGTGTGTGTGTGTGTGTGTGTGTGTGTGTGTGTGTGTGTGTGTGTGTGTGTGTGTGTGTGTGTGTGTGTGTGTGTGTGTTAGTGACTGAGTATGTTTTGGTGCGAGTATGTTTTGGTGTGTGTGTGCGCGCGCGCACGCGCGTGTGCGTGAGTTAGTGACGGTGAGTATGTTTTGGTGGGTGGATGTTTTGGTGAGTGAGCGAGTGTACACGTTTTGGTGTGTGTGTGTGTATGCTTTGGTGAGCGAGTGCGCGTGTGCGCGTGCTCACTTGTTGCCGTAGTCGATCTTGGAGGTGACCCTCTGTTTCAGCTCGGTCAGTTCGTCCTGAGGCAGCGTTCCCGACAGGATCTGGGAGCGCCACTCGATGAGGTTGTAGATCATGTCCCGCACCGTGTTGAACATCTCCCGCTTGTCCCCCTGTAGGAGACCGGGGGGATGGAGGGTCAGGATGGGAGAGACCTCAACACGAGGACGGCATGTGGCTCAGGGGGTGGAGCGGGTTGGCTGGCAACCCGAAAGTCGCTAGTTCGATTCCCCGGCTCCTCCTCGCCGAGTGACGAGGTGTCACTGTGCGAGACGCCTCACCCTGACTGCTCCTGACGAGCTGGCTGTCACCTTGCGCGGCTGACTCCGCCGTCGGTGTGTGACTGTGTGTATGAATGCATGAACGTTAGATAGTGTTTTAAAGCACTTTGAGAGGCCACTGGTTAGTTAGCTGTATAAATGCAGTCCATTTAAGTTGAGGGAGGAATCCAAAACTAGCACTGCAGCTCTCGCTCCACGCTGCGTCTTTAGAGGAGAAGATGGAGGAGCACCTGGGGTAACGGCTCAGTGTTTCTGCCGGACGCGTGCCAAGATAATAAAGCTAAAGCTTGGTAAACAGGATAGGATAATCAGCCAGATTCTGTGCCAGACTTCCCCGTTCTGACGTTGGCCAGCGAAGAACTGTTTAATCCCCCACACCTGATCGGAGCCGTACGGATTAGCGATCAAAGATAGACATGTTCAATATTTACGATGTGATCTCCTGTAGTGCGAGGGGAGGGGGGGGGAACAGCAGAGTTAGAAATGTATGGATAGCCACATTGGAAAGACAATTATGCCATTGCGGCAAAGGCAAAAGTGTGAGGATTCCTAAAACGGCCACTGGCCAGTACGTTCAAACCATCATCACGTCGTTTTTTGGGATGACAACCATGTTTGATTACAGGAAAGTTTGTTTTTGACCACAAGATTGCAATTAGGATCTTTAAGGGATTCGGTTTGGAGGAATAGGACTGGGTTGTTGGGGATGAATCATTTAGTGTGTGATGTGCCATATTGGCGACGTCCACACATTTTTACGACCAAAACAGATAAACGTATTATTCATGTAGCGCTTCATTTTCTACATTCGAAAAAATCATCAAGTGTTTACCAGACATAAGAGAAAACAAAATAAAAAGCCCATTAAAGCATGACCAAACAACCAGTGTGTGCAGAATAAACTGCTGAAAGTCCCTTATCGCTGCAATGTATTGCAAGAAGTTTATAGTGGTTTGGTTCAAATTCGGTAGTACTATATCTTATGGCATACCTCTGCATCTTGGTCACACGGCATCAAGTGGAATTAGTCTACTTTGCACAATAATCCACATTGGCCCTTATTTTACCCTGAGTTTCTTTCCATTGTGCAGAGAAAAGCAGACATACTCATGTGGGCGCACACACACACACACACACACACACACAGACACACACACACACACACGGATGGGGTCTCACCACATAGAGGTCCCTCCATATAGAAGCCCACTCCCTCAGCGTGGTGGTGACTTCCTGGACCAGTGGGAGCTCAGTGGGGATGATGGTTTCCTTTTGGCTGCACCCAGTGAAACAGACAAAGGTCAGATTCAGTATGTCTACACGCCATGCTAACATGGACGGCCATGGCCGCACAATAAATTCACTGGGAAACAGGCAAATAAAAATATTTTTCACAAAAGCCTTGTGACTGACAGGGAAAACTGAAGGTTTGCTAAACGGTATTCATCTATGAAGTTTTAAACTGACATCTTTGTACAGGTTAGGGAATAAATGAGCCAGGTGGATGAGAAGAAAGAACGCAGATGGCCGAGTGTGTTATAAGGTCGGCCGAGTCACAGACTTTTCAGACTTTTCTTCTGGAAGTTTTTCCGAGCACAGAGCACACTTCCATCTCTATTCCTCTCCTCGCTCAAGCATAATCTGCCATCAAAGACGCCGTCTAGTCGAAGGGCAGGAGTGTGAACCCCTCGTTATTAATAGGATATTAATCCAGCTATAATATCCAGCGTCATTAGCATTCCGCGCGCAATCGTCTCAGATCTGTCAAGATGGTACATCCCTGACAATGAGCCTGCGACCATAATGAGATTCCCTCCGCTGTTAAATAGAGGGGAAGTCGGAAAAAAACTCCCCCTTCCAGACACCTGAAGAAACTCGGGAGTGAAATGTAAATCATCAAACAAGGTGTGAAATTAACACATTTCTCCTTGACAAATAGAATATCTTTCTTGCATGCCCTACAGCTGATTGCATAATGCAGCCCGTTACAGTGTTGTTTTTTCAGCTTCGTTTATTGTAAAAGCAGATTTGAAACGCATATATTATTCAACAGCCTTGAACAGACTCGTATAAATCATTAACTAAATTAAAACCAATTGGGATACCCTGCAATATGCCCAGTAGTGACAAACTCGCTCATTTAGCTTTATGAATATTTGATATTTATTTACTTTATGGTCACTGAGGGATTTCAACGTCTCTGCGCGACAAACTCTTCAGTTTGCGGTTTGCTTGTGATGTGAAAGCCTGGCTCCACTGTGCTGTATCACCCAGATTCCTCTGCACGTTGGGGTGAACTCTGATCAGTCCTGACTTGACCAGTGGTTTTAGGCCCCATCCACACATGGAGTTACGGGAAAACTTAATATTTGACTGTGTTTTTGCCTCCCGTCAACTCAAATACAGCGCTTCATCTCACAGAGTGGAGCCTCGGGGAAAAAAAAAAACTCTTACAAGGTGAGGATGTTTTAAAACGTTCTGCTTCTTTCTGTGATTCATCACTACCATAATTGGCCCATGGCAATTGTTATTTCATGTTTGTGAATGAATGTCTGTCTATGGGGATGACTGGGCACAAAGGTCTCTCTCTCTCTCTCTCTCTCTCTCTCTCTCTCTCTCTCTCTCTCTCTCTCTCTCTCTCTCTCTCTCTCTCTCTCTCTCTCTCTCTCTCTCTCTCTCTCTCTCTCTCTCTCTCTCTCTCTCTCTCTCTCTCTCTCTCTCTCTCTCTCTCTCTCTCTCTCTCTGCCCGCGGTTCGATTGTCATCCAGGATTTCAACAATCCAAATCTGAGGCAGGGACATTTCTTTAATCCGTGAACACTGCGTCTCGTCATTTAAACAGCGTGCAGAGCTCGACCTAGAGGGGTTGATGAATGAGTTGAGGTGAGCGTACTGACCCATTGCCCTCCACCGTGGCCTCCTTCAGGTGGATGTAACACGTAGGGAATATACCCTGGATGGGGAGGAAAACACAGGTTAAGAAAACAAACCTTCCCTGATTAAGGTTGCATAAATCCTCCGCATATATTTATTTATAATTTTGTCGTGACAAAGAAAGAACTTTAGAAGAGCCAAAATAATGGGTCTTTTTTTCGATAACCACTTGCCTTAAGCTTTTTGAAATGAGCTAATCTTCCCAAGACATTAAGGGGAAATTATCAAACTGATTTCATAAGTAAAATAATTCCCGAGACGTTGCTGGGATGGTCTCCCCGTTGCCCCAGGGGGTGGAACTTTATTAAAGGGCTTCTGTGGGTCGTCACTCACCTTTTTAGATTTCCTTCGGAGTCTGTGACCTCTGTACCAGCCTGGGGTGACGTCAAACAAACCAAACGTTAGCACACTCGCACGCACGCAGCACACACAGGTTGTGTTTTCCAATGGTTGTAGTTTAGCAGGGAGGGAGAGGGAGGTGTCAGAGCAACACGAATCTCACGTGATGATGAATACCAGATTTATCGTCTTTTTCTGCCGCCAACTTGTCTGCTATCAGTATTAAATCCACCGATAAATGGACCAGTCTATGTGTGTCTGTGTGTGACTAACAGGATAAAAATACAAAAAGCATTTAGCAAATGGAGCCGGGGTGACAAGAAAAGTGTTAAAGCTAAAAGTAAACCTCTCCTGTTGCTTTTTTTAGGGTCGTCTTATGTCATGTTTCTCCAGTATGTGCACTCCCTCACCTTGTGTCTTCATTGTGCACGCCCTAACCTAGTGTCTCAGGTGTGTGCACGCCCTCACCTTGTGACTCAGGTGTGTGTTCACTTGCTCACCTTCATGTGTCTCCAGTATGTGCACTGTGTCCCCGATCTGCAGTGGCAGCTCCTCGTCTCCTCGGGGATCGTAGTTATAGATCGCTGAGAGAGAGAGAGAGAGAGAGAGAGAGAGAGAGAGAGAGAGAGAGAGGAGAGAGAGGAGAGAGAGAGAGGAGGAGAGGAGAGAGAGAGAGAGAGAGAGAGAGAGAGAGAGAGAGAGGAGAGATGAGAGAGAGAGAGAGAGAGAGAGAGAGAGAGAGAGAGAGAGAGAGAGAGAGAGAGAGAGAGAGAGAGAGAGACGAACAACTTTATTATCAGGGCAAGAATGAGAGACGGAGACAGAGCTAGAGACAGAGGAAAGGCAATAAGGTCAGTGCCCCTCTCCCCCGTTAATAGTGTGACAGCCAGTACCTGACAGGCGGCGGACACCTGCCCACTGCCTTGACACGCGGAGGGCAGAGAAGGCAAGCGGCGACATTAACAGCGTTTACGACGCCCACGAAGCTGTGTGTGTGTGTGTGTGTGTGTGTGTGTGTGTGTGTGTGTGTGTGTGTGTGTGTGTGTGTGTGTGTGTGTGTGTGTGTGTGTGTGTGTGTGTGTGTGTGTGTGTGTGTGTGTGTGTGTGTGTGTGTGTGTGTGTGTGTGTGTGTCAGCCAGTCAGCTGTCAAACAAGCTAATGAAGAGTTGAGATGAAATAGGTTTGTACAAGCGCACACAAAACAAACCAAGGAAACGCGCCGTTCCGTGCCGCGTCGACATGTAATCGAGGGTGGAAACAACAAACACCAGCCCACCGCATGACGTGGGCGTTCCCCGTCAGACCGTGTAATGCATGAATGATGCAGCATCGGGGCACATGTTGCCGTCACAGCAGCAGCAGCAGCAGCAGAGGCAGCAGCGCCACAAACCGAGGAGACAACACCGCCCCCGACTCCCTGAAGACGCAGTGAAACGGTTCAGGAGGAAAACAACCGGGTTCTTTAATCTCGCCGTGTGTCAGGGAAACAGGAGATGAACACAGAAAGGCCCCAGAAGGGGAAGGATGACAACTTGTTATGTTCCTCACACACCCCGCCACCTCACGTGGGGGTGGGTAAACAACACCCGACAGCCCCCCCCCCCCCTGTGGGGTCCACCGTTATCCCCCTGTCTCTTTAGAACGATGACGCCTTTCCAGCACACTACTGGTCCCTCTCTCTATGCCCCGCCCCCCCCCGGCCGTTACCAAGGCTCCCATTGCGAGGTCAACGCCCGGACGACAGCTCGACTTCCGCGCGCCCCACGCCTCCACGCGTTCGTTTGATCGCAGAGTGACCTCCGGGCGTCCGTTGCCGTGGTGACCGACACTCGTCTTCCAGAGGCCTTGACACCGAGTGTGGGTGATTGAGTGGTTCCGTTGCGTCTGCTTGCATCAGCGAGCAGACATATTCTGCACTCGGGAAGGGCTGCAGGACCCCTTCATCGAAGGTCTGCGGGTTTGGATGACAGCCGGATTAAAGGAGTAGAGGAGTCCTCCAGCGGGCTGACGGAAGGAAGGCAGCAGGATAGCCTTCCCCTCCGTCAGGGGGTACCAGGAGCCCTCCAGAGGTGCCCAAACAGCCACACACCACCGGCGCCTAGCTTGAGGTTTTTAGGTCGCTAGCTGTTTTCTAATTGTGAGCTCTGAATTGAAGTAAACACCAAACATAATGAGGAGGCCACTCCTTGACTGATTAGCTGGAGTTGCACTACGCAATATTACAACTAGCTGGGAGCCTTGAATTGGTTTAACGATGCAGTAGATCATGCTGATCGATAGTGATGCATATGCAAACGCTGGTACCACAGAGAAAACCGCTTCCATCGTCTTGTTTGAGTATTTGTTTGCTGTGAGGAATGTGTGAGTGTGCACATGTTTATGTGGGTCGTACAGAACGACCGGACGACCAGAAGTTAGGGCAGGGGCCCATTAGAGGGGGAGACTAAACAAAGGCCCTGGGAACTCACTCACTCTTCTGTCAGAGGTCGGCCAGATTGGTCTGGCCCGAGGGGAGTTGAGCTAAATTAACTGATCGTTAAGGCGATCCACACCGGCCTGTCTGTCAAGCCCCTACCCCCCCCAGCTCCGGGGGTGCAGCAGCCAGTCTCTGTGTCTGCTGACTGGCGTGTCATCACAACGCCAGGTGCATCAGGCGGGGTTCAAGCTAAACTTTCAGAAAGTAGTTTTATCTACTAGAAGAATCCACCAACCAAGCACCTGTCTTGATGTAACCTGTAATCTATTCAGCTGCCAAAACAGTCAAAGCAATTTGTCATTTTCTGGTGGCAGGTTTTTCATTGTGGACTGATTGTGCAGGTGTCATCGACAACAACAACAACAGACCATTAAAACTAGGAGGAATGAAAAGTTTTTTCCGTGATCTGTCATCACAACTCAGCTGCTGCTGCACCGTGCATCAATCTGAGGACAGCAGGGCGACTGCTGAAGGAAATTCAATTCAATTTCATATCTTTTGTCTCGCCCTTAATCACAGGTACGGTCGCAAAGGGCTCAACAGGCCGTGTGTTGACGAGACCCCCCTGACCTTAGCCCCCAGGAGGGCAAGAACAAATTCCCTTAATCAGCAACGAAGTAATCTTCAGAAGGAACGCAGAGTGGGGGATCCCTCCTTCCAGGGACGAAGGGATTAATGCAATGGGTGCCATAATTGACATAATACATACAGGCAAAACATTTTAAATCGATGATGGGGTGCAGCTCGGTTTACCGTGAGGAGAATCCAGGTATTCAGTTGTAGTGCCAACTAGCCACAAATATTAGTATGAACAATCATTTGAGGGGCGAACCATCCTCCTTAAACAGCAGTTTCCATTAAGAACTTTAATTGGAATTTAAAGGATGGAAAATGTTTAAGTGCAACAACAGCATCGTTCCAGGTTACCGGGCGCGCCTCATTAAAAGCTAATTCACTGAATTTATTTCCTTGTTAATGCAGTTGTGACGGAGTAGGGTGGTTATAAATAGCTCCATATAAGAAAGGCCATTATTCCTGGATGGACTCGCTAATCATGGCAGGAATAGCTCATTACGAAGAAGAAAAACCAACAGTCCATCATAACTTTAAGAAAGTTTCCCGACCGAGAGAAAACAATGTTTTCGCCTCGAACGCTACTCTCCCCTCGACACGCTCAGTCAGTGAGTTCGGATCAGAGAGATCTTTAAATCCCGACGACGACGCTGGCTGGCGTCTAGCCACTCCTGCGGGAAGGGCTTGAGGGTAGGGATGGAGGGAGCGGTGGGAATCCCAGTTTGTCTTGGGAGGCAGGGAACGGTTGGATGACTCGCTCCCTCCCACTCTCCAGTGACACTCTGGGAAAAGAGTCTGAGAAGTGGACTCAATGGCAGACACAACACTGCTGGAGCTCCCCCTCTCTCTCTCTCTCTCGCTCTCTCTCTCTCTCTCTCTCTCCCTCCCTCCCTCCCTCAGGTCCCGAGATGCGAGACTGCCTGTTGGCTTATTATGGCGTGGGAGGCTTGGTGAGTTAGGCAAGAGTAACAGAGACCAGAGCGTGAATTTCTCCATGAGGATGAGCGCACAAACACTCATACAGTGTACACCCACATACAGTGTACACACACGCATACAGTGTACACACACGCACACACACACACACACACACACACACACACACACACACACACACACACACACACACACACACACACACACACACACACACACACACACACACACACACACACACACAGATCATTTTAATATTGAGTGATATTGAAACCAGAAGAATACATTTTATATATTGCCAAAATGGTGCGAGTGGATCTCAATAAGCAGCACACAGAATGAATGCTCCGGGACCTGAATGGAGGGTAATTACTGCCTCCAGCCCGGGGGGGGGGGGGGGGGGGGTTAGGTAGTGTGGGAGGGGTTTATGGATATTCACATTCAGGCCTTCCGAGTCAGACAGCCCTTCCTAATTAACATGTGAATATCGCCCACTTAACCGCGATGAGATGAAAGGTAGCAGATAGCCTCATCTGGGAATCTAACGGGCGGGTTGCCGGTGGCTGTCTGCTACCCTCCGCTGAACCCCGTCTGAATTTAGACTACAGCGCCGCTCGCGATCGACGGGGCCGGGAGAGGCCTTGGGAGGAAGAGGAAGGTACGCCATCATGGGTAAGAGGGGAAGCCTGTCCCGTTAAGTCACAGCACTCCTCCATGCCGTGGATGCTGGACACACGGGGAAGGTAACAGGTTCCTCACTGGCTCATTCCAGGCTTTGCCGTCGGACTCCAGCGGAGCCACCTTGGTTAATGGACGAACCGGGGTTTGCTCAAGACTCAGGACAGAAACTAGATTTCCCCATCGTTGATGCAGACGTGTGGGCATGAATGAACGAAAGCGTCAATCCTACAGGTGTTTTCACGTAAATAATACAAAAAATAAATAAAATAATTATTAGTATAAAACAAAACACAATATCATTATCATAGAAAAGGTGGTGCAGACCAACAACCAGCCACCAGCTCCAGCCTCCAACCACACCACCAACTTCCCATCCCACCCCTCCACCTACACCCCCACCCCCCAGTCCCAGTCCACCACCTCCAGCTCCTTCCCTTTTTATTCTGCCTGTTTGTTACAAATCAAAGTGTTCTGCCTGTGTTTCATTTTTGCTTCACTTACTTTTTAGTTATTCATAGTTATTTTTAACTTCGGTTTCAACCACTTATACAATGATATTCAGAGCTGTAATTGATACATGACGACTTTATGAGGTTGAGATAGCGAGCAGCTTCTGCTGCAAGCCATACTTGCATACACATACATAAGTTAATACTGGGGACTCTTCTGTCTAAGGTAAAATAAGGCATGCGTTACACTGTCAATGGTTCATTATCAAACACAAAACATCTCAGTGAAACTCTACCACAGCAGTTGGCTATGAATCTGGATACGATCCACGGACACGTTTCGTATTTTCTCATCCTTCCCTTTGTTATCTTCCACAGAACACCTCATCGTGAACAGAACTAATTGTGCAAAAGGCTTCTGGGGAGACTCAAACAGAAACAGGCAATGTAATATCAAGTCTGCTTTTCTATTTCCCAAGTTTGTGTTGTTTTGCTTGGTGGCTGGCAGCGAGCTGAGCTTGGCACAATTGTTCAACTACATTATGCCAACGCTGGCCCATTGTGAGACAACTGGCACTGAACACAGCATGCTGGGTAAACCCAGCCAGGAGAGGGGTTTGTCACAACGAGGGCGGGTTGGAACAAGAATACTACGTTACAGTAGTTTAGTTCTCTTCCTCTTGTGCCCCCCCCCCCCCCCACCCCTTCCTTTCCACTGAATGCTAAGAATATGAAACTTTTGCACGAGCCTGGGTTGTGTATGATCTGGTGAAACAGGGCCACGGATAGGTTGTGATGAAATGTGAACAACTTGTGAACACATGACCACAGACCGGAGCGCAGTCATTGGTTCAAAATAAATGCAGAGGCCGGGTCATTACAAGACCGGCTCACTGGACTGCGGCACATACGGTATAGAAAAGTTTATAGAGAGAAGCTGGGAGATGCATGGCGCATGCAGGTCCGCATGTTAATAAAGAGATGATTTATTTACTATCTAAACCTGAGCAGCACCCAGAAGACGCTCATTTGAATGTGTTCAATCTGTCACTTCTCATCTATGCCGTTTTTTCCCATAACATTTCACCGCCGTTTGGGGTGAATCACCGAGACAGAACTTACAACACGTGTAAAAGGAGAACTGCCGAACACAGTGTTCCAGCCCAAAAGGGAAAAGGGAGTGGACGATCTGAGATCCGTGGAGCCGTGCCAGGGATTACCGGGATGCGGGATTTTTACGAGCGCCGGTCCGGTGTAACGACAGCCGTTCGCTGCACCGCCATCAGTCTCAGCGCAGCCTTCAGGGTGACGGCCTTTTACGAGCCTGGTGACTCACCTTTCACTGGCCCGGTACATCCCACTTGTTTATTTTATATCCTTGTTCCCCCCCCCCCCCCCCCCCCCCCACCCCCCCTGTTTAACAGCCTCTAGCCTGCCATTTTGTTCTGTGAGATAGTCTAACCGCCTTAAAACGACAAAACTATGGCTGGAAAGCGCTTCAATATATTGTGAGGGTGTTTGTTAAAATGTGAAATGTTTCTGTCTGATATAAACAGCAACAGGATGAAGTCACTGAGCTCAGGGAGACTGGAACCTAAACATTCAGAGATCAGATGTGCTGGTTTTTAGAATTGAACGACTGGATGATCTTGGTCAAGGATGTATCAGGTATTGGAATAGATTGACTTAGGTTGAAAGTTAAACTGGGAACTTTTTACTTCTAGTATTACCCTGTTTCAGACTGATTAACCTTTGACCTCGGTATAGGACACTGCACCCCGGTACATACATCAGAACGCCAGGATATCAGCTCATGCAGGACTATCAGGATGGGTTTTCCTCTCTGAATCCACAGCCGCTATGCAGTCGGGAACAGGGCAAGCGGTCCTGAATAATGACTGATCATTCACAGCTCAGTACGCAGACGAGAGGTAAACACCCCATGTTTGACTGAATTCACAGACATTAGCCCTCTGCACAGAAGGCCGTAGCGATTGAATCACCGCTTTGGCTTTGTTGACGCACATGCTAATGACGGCATGACTCTCCTCCAAATATTTGATGAGAATCACGATTCTCATCAATTGACTCCAAAGGTTTGCTTTGAAGATCCGCCCCAATGCTTCACTTTGTGCAGAGGTGAGCGCAGCTATGTTGCCGAGCAGAAAGCTCCAGTGCTGGTTGCATTTATTCTGTGCTGGGCCAACGACAGCAAGGTGAAAAGCACAATGTCATTTATTTTTGCCACATCCATAAAATACTAAAAGGGGGAATATTGAAAAGGATCATTTAGACACTCACATTATAGAGGGATAGAAGATTGATCTAGAACCTGCATCCAGCAACAATCAGTCAGCCTCCTCTCCTTGCAATAACCGGTGTGATGATGGAGTGGGGAGCAGCAGTGTTGTTAACATACACCACCAGGTGTTTTCCAACATTAGGCCCATTAGCACGACCTTTACTCAACGTATCCCTTCACCAGGTAATAGATGCACTCCATCATAAACGTAAAGCCTTTCCATGACAACAGCGGCTGAACGATGCTCAGTAAGATCCTCCTGCTCTCATACACACTGCTGTAGCTGCAAAGGATTATTTCCTTATTGACGGATCGGTTTCATTAAGGGCCCTTGTACGCCGTTTAGCAGATCAAATCATTAATTATACAGGTTGTTCTGCTTAATCTTGATTATGGGAAGGTTGGTGTGTATTTTGGCTAATGTTCACCCTTTACCCACATCATCAATAGTAGGGTTAAGCATCTTACATTTACATTTAGGGGCGTTTAGCAGATGCTTTTATCCAAAGCGACTTACAATTACTACATTTGTCAGAAGAAGAACGAGAAACAATATATATCTCTGTCGGTACGGTAAGGATGTTCATAGAACCAAGTGCCAAGCACTAACAATCACTAGGTTAATCCATTCCCCGTACACAACAAAGATAGCTAGGATAAGATGCTACACAATGCTATGTACAAATTGTGTGCCAGGACGTACAACATACAATAAGTGTGTAAGGGGGTTGTGGGGGAGGGGGGGGGAGGCAATGCAGAGTCTAGGTGAACTCTGATCAAGTGAGTCTTGACCTGACCTGAATCTTCCTGTTGCTCTGTGTTTAACATTAGGCTGGTTTCAGGTCGGTCACTGCACCAGCGCGGTCAATGTTGACTGACTGGTTGGGTCTACAGTATACTGGTGCGCTGCCATACCTCCATCAAACAGACTCATAATTCATGCTATGATCCACACATGTGTTTTTACTGCTTTGAAAAGGGGTTGATTGCTACTGGGTCCATTAGAGATCACCCTTTCATTGAATTACTCTGAACAAATCAATGAATCATGTTCTCACGTTAATAGCCGAACAGTTTGGATGTTTTGCTTGAACCTCTCCATCCCTAACAAACATCCATCAAGTCAACATCCGGAGGATCTGCCTCTACGTAAATGGTTTCACTGCTTTTTAGTATTTAACCAAGTGTCATTAAAAACATCTGATCAAGATCAGAGGTAGCAATAGAATCATTAAAAAGATTTGTTAGCCAGAGATTTATCATTTACAAGTCCCAATTTGTTGGTGCTTGTTGGTGCAAGAATATGCTCCGAGGTCAGTTTGGCAGGGCATCGTTATTAAACTTGGTCGGTTAGCAGTGTGACTAAAGTTAATATAGTTGACTGTATGACTCGTCATAACAGGAACAGGGAGGGCGCCACGCCCTGAGCAAGCCCCCAGGAACAGTGCATACTTCCGCAATCCCCCAGTGCTCAGCGGCCAAGCCTGGTATTGCAGTTGTTTAAGCAGGCTGTGGACGGGTCCCTCGATTCAAGGGGCCCAGAAGTAGATATCTCCGTTCACAACAAAAACAGGAATGTGAAACAGGAATGTGTCACGGCAAAAAATGACTGGATATCAATCAAAGGCTCATAATTATCTTTATGCCATGTACTAAAAAAATATATGTTTTCTCTTTTTAAAACGCCACCTCAAGCGTTTTATTAGCCGTTTTATGTTATTATTTTTTGCTGGAGAAGGCGGGGTGGGCAGCTGAAAGGAGTCGTAGTGAAACAAATGTTGTTTCGGCCCGGCATTCGAGAGGGCCTAGTGCACGGCTACGTTAACTTCTCGTGTCCGAGGTTTTTCCTTTTACCTAACAGGAATTACGTTGATGGTTTTTAGGCACTGTGGTGACTTTTATCACTAAAAGTGTTTTAGTGATAAAGAGATTTTTAGACTAGTTCAGCTGCTGCTCAATGAATCTCTCGTTCCTCTGCTTGCGATCATTGCGATTCACCATTTATTGATCCATTTATTCAAAAGATCCAAAGACAAAGAACGGGTGCATTACGGTAACATTTTTATAATATTGTTAATAGCCTAATAAACATTTCAGTTGTGTTAGTATTTAATTTTTCATTTGCTTGTTTAGCTATGTATGACAGTTAACAATGTTGGTGTAGGCCTATTACAAATATTTATGTGGGTAGGCTAATCCAACCTCATTGCTGATCGATATGTAACCATTTATTTGTATATAAATTGTTGATAGCATTTTTCTTAAATAGTTGGATGGAATCTGTTTCTTAAGCAATAACATTGAACTGTATTGTTTTCTAGGCCAACATACATTTACTATGTTGTGGGTATTATATGTTATATGGAGCAATCCTTCATATTTATGAAGTTAACTTATACTTCCATGGTCGGTAAACAATGCGACTGCGATCACTCAGACCTCTCGCTTATGATGCTACAATGCTAAAAAACAAGAATATTTCTGCATCTGGTACGTCATGAACTAGGGCGTGGCTAGGCTCCCGTGATGCGGAAGCATATCTCTCCTTGATGTTGCCCTGCGCCATTGAGCAGTTTACATAGGAATGAATGGGCGCCATTTTGGAATCCGATGTGCATACTATAATATGTCCTTGGCCCTGACGTAGACCAGCTTGGGTCCGGCTGATCATGCAAGCCTTCCTGAGTATCCAATCTGCAGCTGAAGCCACAAGGAGAAGTTCATCACAACAGATGACAGACCAAAGGTCACTGGATGGATGGTTTATGAGGCTGCAGACAGTTTGCTGAGCTTCCCCTTCAGGACTCACACATCCAATAACGGTGAGATCCGTCTGCTTATTACATGGCAGTATTAGCGTGCAAGACCCAGACTGGCTTTCCAGCTTACTGTCGCTCAGTACAGACTGGTTGAAGAGTGGAAGATGAGATGAATTGCCATCGCCATACAGTCTTTAAACGCAGAAAGTGCTTTTGTATGCCGATTACTTTGTGACAGGGCGCAGAGCTTTCATTGCCCTAACCCACCGCAATTTACAACAGCAACAATCCCTCGCTACTAGAGAATTTAGTCCATGAAAACCCATTGTGTTTTTTTCTGAAACAGATGGGTCGTACAAGTAGTCAGATCAAGACTGACAGATATAAAATCATGGGAATAAAAATAATGGAATCAAAAAATAAATCCTAAAACGTTGCACTCACATGAGATGTCATTTGCCTGCCATTAATATCCTGACTCTGACATTAACCATAACACGCGCACGCACGCACACGCACACACACACAAAAGGCCATTTCATCAAATGCCAGGAGTCCTGAATGGCTGTCTTTTGCCACACATGGCATTCCCTGACCGTCCATCCCAGCCCACAATCAATGGCTGACACCTCTATTACCAGAACCTGAACACAATGCAGATTTCACAACAGCCCCACGCGACAGCAGCGCAGGAAAGATGTCATGCCAATGAACGTGTTGGACATAAACCTCTCATTCTGTATTCACGATGTTCGTGTCGCTCGCTATGGGGTTTTCATTATACTCTAGCCTAGTTGATCATTTACTGGAGGTCCAGCTGGTTGATTGTAACCGGATGGTTGCTAGTTCAATCCCCAGCTATAAATGATGAACCAATGAAGCAACAACTCTTTTATTGGCGTTATATTTTGGGACTTGATGACCACAATGCAGAGGCCGGTTTAAAGGCCACCACTCCCGAAATGTCGAAGCAACGCAAACACCAACATCACGACGGTGACTATACTGTATTGTGACTATGTGTACGCCTGCGCGTGTGTACGTGCGTGCGTGTATGCGTACGTGACACTGATCAACCCACAGGCTGTGTGCTGCCTGGCTATTAGCAGGAATTTAGTTCTGTGGTCATCAGTCAGGCAGCAGAGTGACCACCGTCCCCCGCTTGCCCTCTGGACCACGCTGGCAGCAGACTCCATCCATCACCCCCACTAGCTGAGCTCCTGCACAACACCGACTGCTGCCGAGTACCTTCAGCCCCAGAGGTGAAGGCCCTGGCTGAGGCACTCTGAGTCTGTCAAGATCGGCGGATGGTTTTCCCCAACACGACTCACAATTAGAAAAGGACATTAATATTCATTAGCTGTAGTTTGTGGGTGAGAGACTTTCACACCAATTTATAACAAATGTCTGAGTAACTCTGTATGCAAATGCCAGCTGGGCGATTACAAATAAAATATGAGAAAATGTAAACAATTAAGTGTTTTTATGACATTTTATCCCGAGAAATACATTATGAATATGCCATTGTGACCCACAGAGTTAGCTGCCTGCTAGCAAACCAACGGTCGGTTGCCTATCAGACGCAATTCATACCCTCGGCACCGGTCCTAATGAGGTGATAAACATCTCCGTGGAGATGACCCCGGTGTCTCCATCTGACACGGACCAGAACCCTCACCATCTGTCAGGTCAGCGGGCCGAGCCCAGCAGGGCTCCACCACTACAATACTCACTGCTGCTCGGTACACCCAAATCAATAGGTGGGACACACACACACACACACACACACACACACACACACACACACACACACACACACACACACACACACACACACACACACACACACACACACACACACACACACACACACACACACACACACACACACACACACCTTGCCTGGTCGTGTACATGGACCCTGCCGCCTGCCCTCCTTCCACTGACTGTGTTCCACACGAGGCTGCGCCCGGTAAACTCTGATCACAACGGCTGCGTAGCCGAGGGCTACCGCTAATTGGCCCAGACGCACAGCAGTGAACTGGGAGCGTCCGACACAGACACAGCTAGTACATGGAGACATGTCGCGGCGCAGCACTGAGATCTTTATTCCCAATTAGCGAGACACTAATGCTAAATAACGCTATATCCAGCTGCTAATCGACCAGCCACCGGCACAAGTTGCAATAAAGATCTATGGGTCTAGGCAGAATAACAATGTTTCAGCACAATATATTCAGAGCCATTTCATTATCCTGCCTCTACTTCTACAGAGGAGACGGGTTCGTCACGCCTAGTAACGCAGACTCCAGTGCAGAGTAGATGGAGTCAGTGGAAAGATGGCGGGAATACAAGACCGCATGAGGTAATCACCACCACGCAGGGAAGGTCAAGGTCATTTCAGAACCCGCAGCGGTCGGAGCGAGAGGTGAGTGATCCGGCCCGGCGGGCCTGTGGGGGCCAGCCGGGGAGCAGCAGGGCACCACTAAGCTACTCGCTGATGAAACAGGCCGGCTGTCGGTCATCTTGGTGGCGATCGTGCCGCAGGCCGCTCGTGTTGAAACGGCGTTGCCGCCAAGCAAAGGTGCTTCCTCGTGATGCGTGCTCCGAACCAATTAGGGGTGGGAATCACAGGGTACCTCACGATATGATACGAATGATGAAGGCATGATGACGAATCAGTTTAGAGAATAGGGTTAGGGAATCCCTGCAAAACGTCTGATGAGAGCCGGAAATCAGGGGGCGATCTGTTTATCGACGGAGAGGAATGCCTGGACCACAACGACAGCGATGATGATGAAGACTTATGCTCTCTCGAACGCAGCGATAATCAGGCTAGTCAATTAAGCATGCATTAAGTCAGTGTTTTTCAACCTTTTTTGTGCCACGGCACACGGCACAACAAAATACAGTAGCCTTTACATTTATTGTTCAAAGACTTAAAACTCACTCAGTGTGAAATCTGGGCCTGTTTAGATGCACACAAACATGGAATCCTGGCAGAAATGTATGAGGCACAAGCGTAGTTCCTCGTCAATTGATCGCAGACGTTCTCTGTTTTTAGTCTTTATTGCAGTTAGACTTGAAAAGCCCAGCTCGCAGAGGTAGCAATGTTGAGATAGCCTTGTTTGCCACGATTGGGTATTCTTTGGCAGCAGTCAACCAAAAACTATCCATGCAAGGTCATCTCGACCTTGCATTCGCGCATTGAGTTCATTGAGATACGCAAACGTATCTGCCATGTATGCAAGCCGCGCACACCATTCATCACTTGCAAGCAGCTTTGCGTCATCGAACCTCTTCTCTTCAGTCAAAAATATTTTTAATTCCTCCCTCAATTCGTATACGCAGGCCAGAACTTTTCCCCGGGAACAACGACCGGACTGATATCTGTGGATTCATCCAGTTGCAAAGCATATTTCTCACTGCACCGTATCTTCTCCAAAACCACACTCTCTATGTCCGCAGACATATCATAAATTCGTCTCGCTATGGTGTTATCTGGGAGGGAGACCTTAGCCACCTCTTTCTCTGCATCTAGGCCTAGAATGGCATTGACAATGGCTTTGCAGGTTGGTAATATTAATGTTTCCACCACATTGTGTGGTTTTTTTGGATTTAGCCACAAGTTCAGCTACTAAATAGCTAGCGAGGAGGGCTTCCTCGGACACCTTTGTGGCTTTCCTCATCAAAGTTGCCTGTTTCAGAGTACTGTCAAGCAAACGAACAAAATTGTCCGAAGGCTTATTTTGGAGGTATGGGTGTTTGATAGCTTCCCCACATATTACGCACAACGGACACGGTGCAACAGGATCCCCAGTAAAGGAAAAACCAAATGACAGATACGTGTCACTGTACAGCCTTCAGCTTACCATTTTTGCTTTATTTTGAATCCCACTTGTTGTGGGCTCATCGACTGGAATGGTTATGGGGGCAATTTGATCAGGAGTGGGTTATTTTCTTTTCAAATTTTTATCCATGTTTGCGTTGCGTTACTCATGTGTACATCAATCACTTCATCTGTAATTTATTATTTGTATATCTGTCAATTAATTGCACTGCCTACCGCCACCAACAGGCATATGGGAGTATTTACGTTGCATCACCAACCACGCACACTCGGCTCAGACTGGCTTACACGGAGTAGATCAATATATATATTGTTAACCAATGAAGTGAATTTGCATCATTTTTCACGGCACACTTGTCCATCTCTCACGGCACAGCAGTGTGCCGAGGCACAGTGGTTGAAAAACACTGCATTAAGTTATCAGCGCATCGATTTAGGATGTGGGTTTCTTCTCACAAGATATCTTTCAGACTGAGAGCTATCCTTGAGACTAATGCCTAGTGCTGAGCGCACACACACACACACACCCCCCCCCCCCCCCCCCATACGGAGCCTTTCCTCAATGTTGATCACAGTGATGTCCGTGCAGTTTGACTTAATGAGCTGTGGGGGACTGGGCTTTGTGTCAGCTAATTCAAATTCGCTATCGGAAGCCGGTGAGGCATAATTCAACATTAAACTCCTGCACACACGCTAGTAAACAATCTACCGTGATCCTCTCTCACAGAACATAAACCGTGCGCAAACACCCACGTACAAGCGGACGTTTACCTGTAGGTGTTTCAGGGTAGCATGACGCACACAGAAGGTTTTAGACGTGCAATATAGAAAAGTATACTTGATCTGGAACTTCAGAGAACATGTACGAGCACTATAAGAGTTCACCTAGACCAGGGGTTTCAAACTCGCGGCCCGCGGGCCAATTGCGGCCCACCGGACGATATTTTGTGGCCCCCTACTTGACATCAAAATTTAGTCATAAGATGGAGGTGAAATGTACGTAGGCCAATGGTATGGCTTCTCCCAAGTGTGTGCGCGCTGGAGATACGCCCTTCTCTCCTGTGTGACTCCTCTGATGTATTTCGAGCTTACTGAAGCATCTGAAACTAACCGCTTAGCAACCGAGTTCCTCAAGTTGTGGAGCTACATATCCCAGCATGAAATGTGCGTCAGTTTTTCTCACTGCAAACGTTGGTAGGCTATTTATAGAAGATGTCAATGTTTTGACATGTTTGATTGCATTTTATAACTGCATGGGCCTTGATACGTCGGTAGGTGTGTGTGTGTGTGTGTGTGTGTGTGTGTGTGTGTGTGTGTGTGTGTGTGTGTGTGTGTGTGACTTCCTGTATTTCCAGTGGGAGAGTAAATATCGACGTTGTGAAGAGTGTTTTGTATCAAGTTGAGGCCGACACATATTAATTGAAATTTATATATCATGAGATAAAATCATGTAATACATTTAGAAAATTATTACATGCATCTCCTCTCAAAAATATTCGACCCTGGAAGTTTAAACTACTCAGTTTTTCTGCCGCAATCATCTGCGCGTCTAGGGATTTTTTCTTTTTTTTTCTTCCCGTGTTAAAATGATGAACAGATGAAGAGCAGCAGTTATCAGGAGGAATAGGCAAGAAAAGCCATATGTTCTGAAGGACAGTTCATGTTCTGAAGAAGGTTCATGTTTTAAAGAGCCGTTCATGTTCAAAAGAGCCATTCATGTTCAAAAAAGCATTCATGTTGCAGAACTGTTAATATTAAAGCTTGAGAAGACTGGATATTTGCACTTTTTTGTGGAATACTTAATGCGGCCCAGCCTCACCCAGACTCTAACTCCAGCGGCCCCCAGGTAAATTGAGTTTGAGAGCCCTGACCTAGACTCTGCATAGCCTCCCCCCTTATACCCCCAATCCCATCTTGCACACTTAATGTATGTTGTACATCTTGACTTAAAAATAGTACTTGGCATTGTGTAGCATCTTATCCTAGCTATCTTTGTTGAATACGCGGAATGGGTTCACCAAGACATTGTTAGTGCTTGGCACTTGGTTCTATGAACATCCTTACTTATCTTACGAACCGACAGCAATGTATTACTTTTTCTCTTTATTCTGACATATATACACTTTGGATAAAAGTGTCTGCTAAACACCCTGAAAGTAAATGTGTGACGGGGGTTTGTGAAAACGAGGAGGAGGGGGGGGGGTTTAAATTGTATTCATGGCCGCTGACGGCCGATGCCATCGCCTTTGTGCAGCGGGTGGCTGTGTGGTCGACAGCGCAGGACAACGCCTCCTCTCGTCGTAAACAGAGCCGGGTCAGAAAGGGAAACGGGAGGCCATTTTGAGCAGAGACAAAACACAGCGGGACACACCCTCTCCCGCTGCAGAGACAAACGGCTCGGGGATGGGGGGGGGGGGGGGGGGGGGGGGTGTCAGACACTAGGTGGAGGGTGTCTCTAAAAAAAAAAAAAATAGCCTACCCACACGTCTGTGCCAAAGGGCGTTCGGTCACTTCCTGCCATAGAAACCAAAACCACGCTCTGTGGTCAGACCGGCGAACACTGGCCCCTTGTATCCTCTTATGTGACCGCTCAACTTCCTCTGTCAGCGCACGCAAGCTTCTACTGTTGTCATGATAAACAGGCAGCGCAACCTGGCTTCACCACCAACTAGGAGCCGTTTGTGAGACACCCGACAGTGAGGGAAGAGCACAGCCCGCACCTGCCTCATGTCCTCCTGCCCATCTCCCCCCTGCTCAGGACTATTTATCACCAGTTTTCTGTTTGTTTTTCCGCCATCGAAAAGTACTTTAGCACGTCGGATAGCACAGCGTTTTTCTTGGGGGTTCAGGGGGAGGGGGAGAAGGCAGGCAGCTCTCTCTAGTATGAAGTATGGATGGTTGACTTGCTGGAGAAGTATTCAACAACAAACATTGCCGATGTACTGAATGTAAGGATATTCAGATCCAAAACCCTGATAATAAAGTGGCCACAATATTGGGGGCATTAGCTCTAATTTTTCGCTAAGCATAGGGATGATTATAATCGCAGTGATTAATGTGAAGGCCAAACGGAGAAAAGGCATTTTATTTTATCTTCATTCTGGTCTAAAACCGATCTGAAAATTACTCCAATGCCGAAATTGACCACAAAGGAAATGTATCACAAAATTAGATATCATTCTTATTCAATCTCTTGTCTTTCCATCATAAGACGACCGTATCCAAACTAGTTAGAATAAAATAAAAAGCCAATCAACACATCAGACACCTTCATTTTAACTTTCCACCTATTACCATCACCATTCACTCCCACATTGTTTCCTATCATCCACGCCAAATAGCCCCGAAGCTTTACGGGTAATTCACTTGGCTGGGGATTCAAAACACATGCACTCACTGCAGTAACTGAGACAGTGTTAATTGCTCCCATATTTGCAATCCGAGTACCGTGGTGGGTGGGAGGGCGAGAAATGTGTTCTTGGGCGTAGGTGATGGGGGCTTCATAGAATACTCAGTGGAGGCTGAGGTATGTCCCTCCTCATCTCCATCTCTCCCCAGTGAACCCCTCCTCCTACGTGTCAGGGGACCACTACCCTTCTTATGGAGGATAATGCCCAGACTGCGACTCCTCCATCTTAGACGGGTGAAAGGGAAGCAAACAGGCGGCCTCAAAACCAATCATAGCTACACTTGAGATAAGGACTGAGACCCAGAGAGAGAGAGAGAGAGAGAGAGAGAGAGATGAAGAGAGAGAGAGAGAGAGAGAGAGAGAGAGAGATCTCGGAGAGCAGAGAGAGAGAGAGAGAGAGAGAGAGAGAGAGAGAGAGAGAGAGAGAGAGAGAGAGAGAGAGAGAGAGAGAGAGGAGAGAGAGAGAGAGGAGAGAGGAGAGAGAGAGAGAGAGAGAGAGAGAGAGAGAGAGAGAGAGAGAGAGAGAGAGAGAGAGAGAGAGAGACTAACAGGATTGATAGATACAGAGATCGCCCGAGAGTGAGAAGGAGAATTCGAACAGGCAGGGTTTGTCATTGTCTGAGATAAGCAGCAATGCCAAGTGACCCACAGGAAGCAGCCTTTCCCTGCCATCCCAATCTGCATCGTATGGGCCACAAATAACCTGCCTGCGTTCTCCACCCAGCCTATTTGTCTTGGGTCCTTTTTCAATCAAAGTTAAAGCAGAAGAACCGCAGCCCAATTCTCTGTGGCACAAAAAGGAAAAGAACATTTTGTGCACTGTACAAGCATTTTTATGTACCTGCGGCATACACTTGTGCTGTGAAGTGCTCTCCCAAATTTGTATTTTCAAATTACATCAAGCCTCAAGTATGCTCCCCTGCGGATGTTTCTGGTGCGATCTCACGTTGTGATGAACACAGAATTAAAGAGACAATCACACCTGACATTTGCTCAAATGTGTTGCCTCACACAAATGAACGGGGAATATGAAGGTTGTCGAAGTTTTCCTGAATCCTAACTGCGTTGCCAGGAGTGAAGGCAGCTTTCGGTGCCAATCAAGCCCCACAGCATCCTTTAAATTTCAACTGGGCTTAATGGCACTGGGTCAAATGATGAACTTGCTTCAATTGAACAATCCCACTGTGTCGTTGACCTCTTAGTACTTGCTTTGTGTCTCGCACACACACACACACACACACACACACACACACACACACACACACACACACACACACACACACACACACACACACACACACACACACACACACACACACACACACACACACACACTATTTGAAGTCACCAGGGGGGTGCACACCGCGGCATCGCTTAGACCTCTTCACTGAACAGCCACAAAGACGAGGAAGATCTGGCGGGCTGCGGAGCTCACAGACCTTCAAGAACCATCCGGTGGAATCCGACACAACCCCTATATGAGGAGGTGGAGCGAGCCTCTGGGCACGCGTTCACCTCCCAAACAATGTGAGAAAAACAACAATAACAACACCGTTAGGGTTCCTCTGGTGCATTCTGGGTAAAGCTAGGGGTGCGCAGTCCCAGAGGCTCTGGGAAATGAAGCAGAACCTTTTCCTCCAAATCGTATTTGTGTGTTCGTGTATGCGTGTGTTCGCGTGTGTGCGTGTGTTCGCGCGTGCGCGCGTGTGCGTGCGTGTGTTCGCGCGTCTCTCACTTGGACATAGAGAACAAAAACACAACATTTTGGACCTAGGTGAGAGCCTGCTGTGTTGATGGTCTGCCGTTGTGTTAGCTTTACAGTTATGTAGCCTCGTAATCTCACCAGCACCACTCTCTGAGCCTCACGATAATAAGCAACAGGAGCAGGAGGCGTCCACTACTAGCATGCTAAAGGCATTGTTGCTACAATTGCCAGGGGACTATGCAACGACACTGAAGTGATGGCTTGTATTATGAAGCGTTATGCAACAACAATGGGAAATGGACTGTCCAATCAGCGGCCAGCGGCCCTTTACAATCAGGGCCTCAGACAGACATGCAGGGCAGCAGCCAGCTCGTCGGGAGCAGTTTGGGTTAAAAGGTCCCTTGCTCAGAGATAGTGCAACACCTGGCTTGGAGAAGCCGGGGATCGAACCAGTAACCCCACGGTGGTAGGCCACATGCTCTACGTCCTGAGCCACTCACTGCAAGCGAGGCTAGGCTAGCGTGCGCTGTGTTGTTTGATACAGAGGGCCACTGGGAGACTGACGCGATGACATAAATAGCTCCACCACGGACGATATTGCAGATAGGACGGGGCTTATTAGTGCCTCTCGGTCATCACAGAGACGCTTTTTAATACTGCAGCGGTTGTGGATGTGGCCTCCACCAATCCGCTACCACCATAAATACGTATGAGTCATCTTCTCCAACCGTAGTCCCCACGACGACCGGGGCTGAGACGTTTGGAGAAGGCTGTTCAGACGGCGACGGGAAGGATTCTGTGTGAATCGGATGTTGAGAAGCAGAGTATTATTCCCTCGGTTTCCCTTCAGGGATTAGTAAAGTATGTTATCTTTCCGGGTTGAGGAATGAGTCTGATAAACATGAGCCTACTGCATCAGGGTCTCTGTACAACCTGACAGCTCAGTGTGTGAAGGCCCTGCGGGACCAGAGATGCGTTGTTTATTTCATGCGTCGCTATTAATGAGGACATTTTGGATTGGGGTAGAACTTTTTGAGTGGGACGATTACGGCAAGTTTTCAGTTATCATCACCACAAAGAATTGTTGCCATGTTATGTCATATATTTAGGATACGGTATAGTTAAATCAGACACATTTGATTAAAGACGGTACAAAATAATGAAGATCATTTATTTCCATCCATGATTTCGTTTAGATTAGTTTCTAAATCACTACAAACTAAAATACGCGATGATTTGTAACGTTGACTTGGTCGCTGGCTCTTTTCATTCACGATTCTATCCCTTCAGGATCTTGTGAGTGAGCCAGAGCTAACTGATCAACATGGACCGTGAAGGTTCCTTCAGTGAGCTCCTCTGAACCACACACAACAGAACAGGGATCTCAGGCCACACCTCCTCAACGACAGCCGAGGCATCATAAAAAAAAGAGGACAGCTCAGAAAACGAATATAAATCACCTCTTATAACGTGTCCCAGGCAAATAAAACACAATTAATCCCAGTTACAAGCGGGTGGAGCACTTTCCCACTGCAGGCCCCACAACACAGGAAATTGTTGCACTAGGCGTGCCTTTCTACAGTATGATCCAATCTAGTCTGTTCTACAGTGGAGTCCAGCCTGTTCTCCAGTCTAGTTACGTCAAGTCTACAGTCCTCTCAAGTCTAGGCTGATCCACCGTCTAACCTGTTGTACAGTCACTTCTAAAAATCGAGTATAGTCTAAAGTCTCATCCCATCTAGTATGTAGTACAGTATGTTATACATTCTAGTGTAGTTTGTTCTACAGTCTGTTATACATTCTAGTGTAGTCTGTTCTACAGTCTATTATACATTCTAGTCTTGTCTGTTTTACATTCTGGTGTAGTCTTTTTAACAGTGCAATCCCATCTAGTCTTGTCTGTTCTACAGTCTGCTATACATTCTAGTCTAGTCTGATCTATAGTCTAGCCTGTTCTAGTCTAGTCAGATCTACTGTCTAACCTGTTCCACAGTCTGTCCCAGTCTATTTTAATCTAGTCTACAGTCTAGTCTGGGCTACAGTCTGAATCCGTACCAAAAGTATGATTTAGCCTCTGCTATGGTCTCTGGAGACTCTAAGAGTCCAGGCTGGTCTTTAGTCTGAATCCCATCCCAAGTATGATCCCGACAAACACTCTCACTACTGGTTTTGCATGAATGCAAAGTAGTTTCACACAACCAACAGACACACACACACACACACACACACACATCATCTGCCTTCCCCAGCCTAGGAAAACAAAGAGCCACGTTGAGGATAAGTTATGCGGACTGGACGACATGCAGAAGGCAGAGCTTTGCTAAATCACAATTGTTCCCAAACTTGGACAATGCGCTGCAGAGCTAGGCCATGCTAACGATGGATCAGGAACTTTTCTACTCACCAACACCATACTTTTCCTTCTTGGTGGGCACCCAGCGAGACATGGTCGGTGTCGGAAATTCCCCGAAACTCGTTTTCCCTTGTCAAAAAGCGAGTCCAGAGATGTGTGTTCGTGTGTTGAAATACTTTTCAGTTTTCTCTGTGATTTTGGGAGCTACAGCGAGCAGCCATTTTCCACCACTGACAGGACGCGCCGCGGGGGGGCGCTGTGGAGCAGGACGCGCGCCTCGCCTAGAGGACGCATCACAGACACAATGTATCAATACATGAATCTATGCATGAATCTACAGTGGCGGTAGACAGCTGTGAGGTCACCGTTGTTCGGACCTTGGTAATTAATTCCTAAATTAAGAAAATTATACATAAACGTTGTTTTATCGTCCTTTTTTATATATATATATAAAGTAAAGACGCTATATAACTGTATATAAGGAGTTGAATACTTTAACATTACACACAAACACAAATTATAATCATATTTTAATAAAAGTATGTTTGCCAAGAAGTCCCTCTGTATCTATTTAATTATAGATAAGGAGTTCGTGTGTAGTGCATGGCTTGGGTTTTGCTTCCAAAAATCTGGACCTCACTAATTTCTATACCCTGGCCCCGGCCCTATTCATTCAAAGATACTATAGTATCTTTGCGTATGAATCCATGGGCTTGGACATCCAAAGCAGAACACGTGCCGACTCTAGTGGTTTGAGTACGTTTGATCATTCATGACGAACCAGTTTGATTGGATATATTTACACAACTTGTTATAATTTGCATGATGATCTCGGTTTATGATTATTGATACCAACCAGCCTACTGATTTTGTTGGTTTAATATTAGGCTTCTTATGTGATGAGGAAGATAAACAGTAGCTCGTTAATTTAAACATTATTAATTTAAACATTGGACAACATGTAAATGTTGTGCGCTAATGTGATCGCACAAGTAACGTCTTGAACAGCCTCTCCCACTGGCACTATAAACCAATGGTGTGTTCTTCGACACAATCTTAAAAAGAGAATAAACAATTTAATTCTAAGCATTGGAAGTTGTGCTATACAGGGAGTCTCGAAGCTCAAGTTAAAGAATGATGAAGTTTAAGTATTTAATATTGTATTTGATAATTTCAAAGGGGAAATAATGCTGTTTGGCCAGCAGAGGGCGTTAACACTCTCCTTTAGGTGCCCGCGGGCCACCAGCAGACTGCTCATTTATTTAACCGTAACCCTAACCATGAATTTCTAACCCTAACCCTAATCTAATTCAAGGCTCCCTAACCCTAACCTTAACCCTAACCCTCGCTTCTCATTAAAAAAATGATATGAATTGAAAGAAATAGGCTTAAAGGCACCCAGTGCAACTTTATGTAAACATTCAATGAAAAATAAACATTCAATTTCTAGTCTTTTTTACACGTAGTAAGTTTCAATAACTCCATACATATCGACATTCAAGGAGCAAAGATGAGACGTCGTTGTGTGGTGAGAACTGATAGAAAATCGTAAACAACAACAATCGCCGGTGGGGAGAAGCCATTTTTCCATTGACTGGAAGCCTGCTTTATTTATTGTAGGTTACAAAAAATAAAGAAAATGGCGGCATTGTTGTTGTTATCGATTTTGTATCAGTTCTCACCACACAACCGACGTCTCATCTTTGCTGCTTAAATGCCGGTATGTAATGGTATGGAGTTATTGAAACTTACTACGTGTAAAAAAGACTAGAAATTGAATGTTTATTTTTAAGCCTCGAAAGTTGCACTGGGTGCCTTTAACATGAAAAGATTTATGTTCTATTTTATTTATTATTATTATTGATGTTATTAATAATATGATTACTTTTATTATCATTATTATAATCATTATTATAAGAAATATTCAAGTCAATAAACTATGTAACATTGACACGTTTGAAATGGGAACTGTAGACCAAACGCACCCGGCCACGCCTCCACCCCCCGTTTGATTCGAAACTGGCAACCGGGATTAATCTGAGAATAGTGGATCATAAAACACCAAAAATAAAAATACTCAGACCGGAACGCACACTTCAGAAGAGTACATACAGGCTAGGCATCATTGTTCTTAGAGGATATAGCATCCTTAATCTCTGATGACATTTCCTGGTAGGCCTAATAGGATTTATTATGGCCAATTGGTTACATATAGTACCTTCAATATTAGCAGTAGGAGCCTTTAGCATGAGTAAACATTAGTATTTCGTTGATTCAGGTTGACAGTCAACATAGGCAACTATATATAAATGGACAATATGGAAACGTACAGCCCTTTTCTAACCAGTGGCCACTCAAAGCGTTTTACAATATTGCCTAACATTCACCCATTCATGCACACATTCACACAACGGCGGAGTCAGACATGAAGTTCGACAGCCTGCTCGTCAGGAGCAGTTAGGGTGAGGTGTCACCTAGACACTCAGCGAGGAGGAGAGATAATGAAAACGGAGGTAGAGCGGAGGTAGAGCGGGTTGGCTGGTAACCGGAAGGTTAGCCACTTTCCAGCCCGTTCGCCAAAGACGTGAGCGAGGATTGGTCTCTAGACGGGCGGCTCTGAAAGTCCTGTTCTCCCGTCGTGTGTGCTGTCTCCAGGACGTCACGGGGCCTGTGTCAAGTGTCTGACACGTTGGAGCCCACAGTCAGAGGCACTCCTCCCAAGTCCTCAGGCTGTCCCGCAGCGATCACATGGCCTGGGACCGCGGCTCATAGACAGAGAGGTCTCATCAGCCGCTCACCACGAGATCACAAGGCCACACAAACAACACACACAACACTGAGCGCAGATTTAGAGAGAGGTTCTATTAAAGGAGTCACAAGCAGTTCATTACGGGGTATATCGATCGGCTGGGTAAAGTTATGTTCTATTGTTTGCGGGGGGAGGGTGAAAATGGAAGTGCTCGAATAAATGTTGTTTGTTTGCGTGTGTGTGTGTGTGTGTGTGTGTGTGTGTGTGTGTGTGTGTGTGTGTGTGTGTGTGTGTGTGTGTGTCCGTTTTTGCCTTTGTTCATACACATGCTGATGTGTGTGTATATATGTGTGTGTGCGTGTGTGTGTGTGTGTGTGTGTGTGTGTGTGCACATGCGTACGTGTGTGTGCACATGCGTGCCTGTGTGTGTGTGTCCATGTGTGTGTGTGTGTGTGTGTGTGTGTGTGTGTGTGTGTGTGTGTGTGTGTGTGTGTGTGTGTGTGTGCGCGCATGTGTGTGTGTGTCCCACACCATTTACCATTTAGAACAGCGTGACTTTAACTATTTTGTTTACAACATTGGGGGAATGTGTTTCGGAGATTGTCCGCGATAAATCAAAGCGATTACTTTATTTAACCAAACATCGCACTTTCTTTCTTCTCCTGGTCGTCAGACTGGGTGTTCTGATTTCTGTATTCCTCTCGGTTCCTCCCTTCTCCTCTCTCCTCCTCCTCCTCATCCTCTCCTCTCCTCCTCCGTCTCCCTCTCTCGTTGTGTATTGGACTGTGTGCTGGCCCTCTGTTCTGTGGCTCTGTTGTTGGCCCTGTCGTCCCCTCACATGGCTCCACGGCTGACTAGGGACAGTGTCTGTCGAAGAGGCTGGTCTAGCCTCACGCACCCAGAGAGAAAGACACAGGCTCGTCCTGAAAACAGCAGGACTCACCACCAAGGAGAGATTGTTTTCGGTCGACATCCAATCTAAAAGTCTTGATTATTCTTGGGCAGCTTTTTGTTTCGGTTGAACTCGAAAAGTGCAGCGCCCGCTTTAAGGTGGAAGGGTCGGTCAAGGCTGGGGTGATTATAGGATTCTCAGCAAGAGCACGCTGGAAGGAGGAGAATCGTTTCCATCCTGACAGGATTATTTGACTTTCATGTGCTGAGTGCTGTTGGAAGGCATCCTGCGAGCTGGCCGTGCGAGGTTAGTTTGTCACCTGGAGAGAGGGAGACAAGGAGAGAGAGAGAGGGAGAGGGAGAGAGAGAGAGAGAGAGAGAGAGAGAGAGCGAGAAGGAGAGAGAGAGAGAGAGCGAGAAGGAGAGAGAGAGAGAGAGAGAGAGAGAGAGACCTCCAGTCTGCGGTTCCTTTATCCCCCCTGCAGTCTGAAACCCGAGGCCGCGCTGAGCCGAGCGCAGGCCGGCCCCCCGGGGAGATGACCCTCCGCGGGACAGCTGTCCCCCTGCGCAGGTCCCCCAGCTGGCGGCGCTCAGGCGATGACTCCCACTGGGAGAGCCTGCTGTCCGGGGGGGAGGCCCCGCCCCCCCCGCGCCGCCCCGCCCGGCCCCAGAGCGTCTCGTCGGAGCGCGGCCCCGCCGACCACTGGCTCTGGGAGCTGGAGAGGACCCAGAGAGGAACCCCCCGAGACCCCCCCCAGGACCACCGCGGCCCCGGGCCCCCTTACGACCGCCCGACCCCCACCATGCCCACCCTCCACACCCAGGACCCCCCGCCCCGGGGGCCCGACCGGACCCCGCCAGCCACCACCAGACGGACCTCCTACCGCGGGGAGGACTCCCCCCCCTACAGCCGGACCCCCAGCGGGGGCTCCGGGTCCCGGGGGGGCAGCCAGGAGTCCCTGCTGGGCCCGGACCGCGGGGCCCCTGGGGAGCGGAGAGGGAGCCACGAGAAGGCCCGCATGGTGCAGGGGCCCGTCCCGGGGCAGGCGCGGGTCAGCGCCCTGGCCCCCGTGAGGGTCGGCTGGCTGCCGGTGCAGAGGAGGGTGTCCGGGATCGGGGACCCCCCCCAGGGCCAGACCCCCAGGGCGGAGAGCCAGCCCAGCGCTCAGGTTAGACAAGTGGTTCTCAAACTTTTTATACCGTGTACCACCACAGAAAATATTGGTCTCCCGAAGTACTACCATTATGACAGATGTTATAAAATATAAAATACAGTAGCGTGGGCCCTATTCAGCTACGCACATCTCATGCAGGAGGCACGTTTATTCTTAAAAATAATATTTTTTATTGTTAGCTGTTGTCAGCTGTACAAAGTGGTAGCACTAAAATGGAGACAAGGAAACACATAGGCACATACACACACGGCAAGTGAGAACATGATCTCATGGTAAATGTATTTCCATTCGTACTAGTATTTTGATAGTAGCCTATTGTTTTTAAGCTAACGATTTTTTTTTTTCTAATTCCTCTGCATAATAGCACATCGCGTACCACCAGTGGTACGTGTACCAATTTGAGAACCACTGGGTTAGACCAATGGTTAGAGCTCATATTGGAGGATGTGGAGATTAAGGACGTTCTACCTTCAAGGTGGTTTGTGTGTGTTGGGGAACCCCTCCGTCAGGGCTGCATTCCAATACTAATCCAACCGGGCTGGAAGACTTCCATGGATTTTTGATGTTGTTTCTCTCAAATAATAATCGGCCTCTTGAATGTATACCTGGAAGGCACTTTCTACCTCTAGTGACTTCAAGGTAAAATGTTCCTTCAAGGTAATTTACAACTTCAAGGTAGAGAGCACCTTCAAGGTTATTATATACCTTAAGGGACAGAACATAAATCAGATTTCGAACGCAGAGAAACAACCTCAAGAAGTCCATTAAGTCATTTGCAGTCCGGTTGGATTTGGAATGCAGCCCTGATGGAGGAATTCCCCAACACACGCAACACAACCCCCAACATATTCAGACGGGGGCTACCTCGCTGGGTTGACACATTTTCCAAGAGGATATTCGTCGATACTCACTGGAAAGTTTTGTTTATTTTCGTTTATATTAACGATAGTCTGAATAAAATATGACATTGTTTTGCCTATATTATATTGACGTACACAAATAATAGAACTTTCCAAAGAAGCTTGTGAATATTTGATGAGCAGACCATCTGTATCTCTAAATCATTGATTAAGTTCTGGGTCGCTTTACTGCTGGGTAAAAACATTGTTTTTTTCTGGCTGCAATAAAGATGGATAAGATAGGTTTCCATTCCATGGTAAATAATGGGATAATTGACGTCATTACGAAGCGCCCAAAACGTAGGAAACTGTCCTCGGTCCTCTCCCACTAATACTACTAGAGAGATAAATTAGGTTAAATGCGAGTGCGACAGACTTTCCTCATTGTATGCACCAGACATTTTGACTGATCACCTGCGACTAGAGGACTGGAGGACTGGAGGAGAGGCTGACAGACGCACCAGAGACCCAACGGTACAGAGAGCCATTAGTATGGGGCTCCTTACCTGGGAGAGCCTGACGGTAGAGGGCCATTAGTATGGTACTCCGTACCCGGGAGGCGGCGGCTCGCCCCGGCGTCCTCTGAAAAGCGCTTACTCTGCGGGAAAGAGCATTCCGCCAAAAGGTTTACGACCCGTTTTGAGCTGCGCCAGCGATGATCGAGCCCTCGCTGCGCCCTGAGTGGAACATTCAGAGGGAGATTATACCCAAAGTACTAATAAAAGGAGTGGGAAATTGATGGATTTATGGGGAATATTGTGGATTTTCACCGCGCCGTACACAGTTGTACTTCACTGGCTTCTTTAAACTGGTGTACTCTCTAGTTTATTGTGTGTGTGTGTGTGTGTGTGTGTGTGTGTGTGTGTGTGTGTGTGTGTGTGTGTGTGTGTGTGTGTGTGTGTGTGTGTGTGTGTGTGGCATAGGAACAATTCAGAATTTCAATATCATGGATTTTTCTTTGCGCAAAAATGGAACTTGTACTGAGCTGAAATACATTCTAGGCTAACTTTTAGGTTTTATTCAAAAATGCGGTTAGGGCATCGGTTTTCAGTGAATAAAATAACCTGCTACAATCGTTTTTGTTTCCTTTCCTGAAAATGTTGGTTTTCTCTCCCAGATGAAAATGAAACAACCAATTACCCCGATTCTCCAGGCGTCTCCTTCCAACGGTTTCAAACACCACGGTGAGTTCTGAGCTGCACCCTGAACATTCGGAGTGACCAGAGTGACCCACAGGACAGGGAGTTAATCAAAGTATTATTAATCCCCCGAAACACACCAAGACGTCAGCCAGGCCAGGCTTATCTCTAGTTTACCTAGGCTTTGGGAGGGAGAACGGTCCCATCACAGTTAATGCTCAAAACCAGATTCTCTTTTCACAAACGTCTCTTAAGAGGCACACTGTGATGCTGAAATGTTTCAACCAATAACACCTGATGCAAATACAATAATGATTTATTCGCTCCATGAAAGAGGATTGTATGTATGTCCCATCCGATGTGTGTCAGTGTCATGTGGCGACTGAGATCGCTTTGTTGTTGTTGTTGTAGGCAAAGTGATTTTTGTTCTTTAACACAGTGTGTGTCTTAATGGCTGCCATACTGGGGGCTTAGCCTGAGTTAGCCTTAAGCTTAGGCTTAGGCTAAGCCGGGAAAGCTTAGCTGGGCGCACATCAATGACTGTCTGATTGCGGTCGGTCGATACAGCAGACGGCTGGAATTTAGAGGGTGGCCAGAAGCGACTCTAGAAAATGTATTTAAAATACGAGGGCATGGAGGCTAATGTGCTGGGTAATCTAGCGGCCAGGGGGATTGACACCTAGCAGCTGAAAGGTTCTGCGTTTGAACCCCAATGCCCTCTTCTTATTATTTTAATTTATTTATTCTACGCCTTTTTCGACCACTCGACATTAAAGCTTACATTAGTATCTCATTGGACCACACATTCGTAGTGCTAGCACCAGGTTTTGACTAGTTTCCGCTTCTAGACATACTGGTCAACACAACACCATATAGGGGTTTATGGGTCGGAGATAAGTCAGACCCTGTGAGCGTGGCTTCTTTCCCATTCCGGCCACACCAGTACCGACTGAAGATGTACCTGGTCGGTCCGAGAGATGCCTCGTGAACCGTCCCCAGACCTCTGTTCACCTCATGTCTCTGAATAAACCACGGGTTGAACCTTTAGCACTCTGCACTCCGAGCAGGTTCTGAATCTACACAGCTAGCAGCAAAGGACTCGGGGCGGTCATGATGACGGTGTCGGTTTTATTGCGGGGATGCGATCGTCGTTTATCGTTTGACTCGTTTGGACATTAGTTCTCCACATATTCAGAAAGGAGAGGAGGGAGAAGCAGAACTGGGAGCAAATGAAGAAAAGGAAAACAAAATATTGCGATGGTGTTTCGACCAATACGTGAAAAGTAAACAAGTTTCAAATGAGCTTATGATTATGAATTTCCAGCAATCCTTTCCCCCCCAGTCGATTAATAATAAATCACTTGCTAGTCAATCAAACACGCATTATAAATATTCATGTTTTGGACGCACTTCACAGTGAATGATAGCATGCTGCCACCGCGCTGCCGCTCAGCCAGACGGCCAGAGACACGGGTCCAAGTGTCCCTCTGAAGGGCTCTTTATGTAGGCTCAAAGAGCCCGGGGTCTGGCTGAATCCAGACAATCTTCCACAGGCCATCATCACCTCACTGAGAGGGGACATGATGATGATGATGATGATGATAAGAGGGTGATATGGTACTTCACATCATGCATTATTGACGTGATGTCAGATGGGTGTGTGTAAGATACACATGATTAACTAAAAATACTTTACGATTTGCAGGAGAAAGTGTAGATCTGACGGTAGCAAAACAAGAGTGCATATCAAAAAAGGGGAGCTAAAGAGGAAATGCTATAGTGTTAAAGTAACTTCTTTATGTAGGCCTCCTTGATTTGCTGTTTAACTGCAGTCTCAAAGGGCTTCACATCCCAGACTCTGACATCTTTCAATTGTAGGTAAAAACTGAACAGTGATTGGTCACTCCTTCTAGGGTTCAACAAAATGGCAATAGATGCCAATTTGGGACAAATAATAGGAAAATAACTTAAGCAATAAAAACCTATTCAACATAAGTCAAGCTTTGGGTATAACCACAAAAAAAGAAGTAAATTGAACGGTAGGGGTTGATGAATAACAAGTGAGGCATTGGAATCCTGATAACCTGATGCAGCAGTGAGGAGAATCCCGAGGCTGCGTTCCCTTATTTAAACTCTCAGCATCCAGCCCGCTTGGTTCAAGGAGTGTGCGGTTGTGTGTGCGGTTGTGTGTTTGTATGCAGAGCCAGTGCAGCCGGTGAGTGAGCGGCTCGCTTAATCCAGAGCCCATGGGTCGGGCATTCGTCTCGACGTGAGCTCAGTGCTGGCTGAGCGGCGGCGGCGACCGGCCAGCGGGCCGAGCAGAGGGGCAGCGGGGGAGTAATGGACAGTGAACCGACGGTACTCGGCCAGAAGAGGCATCCGGTCTGCTCGTCGAGGAGGGTCACAATGAAGGATGGATTAGAGGAGACGGAGGGGGCTGGTTGATACAGGAGCAGACAGTCCTGGGCAAGGCCAGACAGGAGGAAGAGGGATGCCCCCACAACCAAAAAACACAAAACCTTGACAGGCTGCGAGTGGCACAGCCGTTCGTCTCCATGGCGACATAACTACGTCTTCTGTTAGGACAGGGGGATCAGGGGTCGATGGGGGGGGGGGCTGGGGCAGAGGTTCGGATATGGTTTGTCTTTAGTCGGCGGTGGCCACCTCGGTTCCAGGAATCCTGTTGCGGTCCGGACACCAAAACTACGGCAACACCTCCGGCCTCAAGTCAACAGCAAAACACCTCATCAGCATTCTCATGACATCGAACGCTTACCCCGTGGCAGGAGCCGGTCACCATGGTAACAGAGGCTTGGGGAAAAGGCCGGCCTCTGAGTCGTTCGGAGCTCGGGGGACGAGAGTATCTGTACCGGGCGCTCTGCCGTCCCAACACGGCTTGTGGACAATGTCAACAAACGACACGGTCCACAGGGAGGTGTGTGTGTGTGTGTGTGTGTGTGTGTGTGTGTGTGTGTGTGTGTGTGTGTGTGTGTGTGTGTGTGTGTGTGTGTGTGTGTGTGTGTGTGTGTGTGTGTGTCCAGAGTTTGACAGTGAATGTGTTTGTTGTTCCTTGACACACAGAGGGAGAGGTGGAGCAGAGGGAGGCGGGGCCCTACGGTCCGCGGGCGGGGACCAGGTGCTCACCTGAGACCAGGTGCTCACCTGAGAGGACGGAGTGGAGCACGTCTGAGTGGAGCACGTCTACCGTCGCCACCCCCCCGCTCCAACAGGTAACACACGGATCCTCCACTCACCTCACCACTGTACTGTACTGTACTGTACTGTCTGTCTGTCTGTCTGTCTGTCTGTCTGTCTGTCTGTCTGTCTGTCTGTCTGTCTGTCTGTCTGTCTGTCTGTCTGTCTGTCTGTCTGTCTGTCTGTCTGTCTGTCTGTCTGTCTGTCTGTCTGTCTGTCTGTCTGTCTGTCTGTCTGTCTGTCTGTCTGTCTGTCTGTCTGTCTGTCTGTCTGTCTGTCTGTCTGTCTGTCTGTCTGTCTGTCTGTCTGTCTGTCTGTCTGTCTGTCTGTCTGTCTGTCTGTCTGTCTGTCTGTCTGTCTGTCTGTCTGTCTGTCTGTCTGTCTGTCTGTCTGTCTGTCTGTCTGTCTGTCTGTCTGTCTGTCTGTCTGTCTGTCTGTCTGTCTGTCTGTCTGTCTGTCTGTCTGTCTGTCTGTCTGTCTGTCTGTCTGTCTGTCTGTCTGTCTGTCTGTCTGTCTGTCTGTCTGTCTGTCTGTCTGTCTGTCTGTCTGTCTGTCTGTCTGTCTGTCTGTCTGTCTGTCTGTCTGTCTGTCTGTCTGTCTGTCTGTCTGTCTGTCTGTCTGTCTGTCTGTCTGTCTGTCTGTCTGTCTGTCTGTCTGTCTGTCTGTCTGTCTGTCTGTCTGTCTGTCTGTCTGTCTGTCTGTCTGTCTGTCTGTCTGTCTGTCTGTCTGTCTGTCTGTCTGTCTGTCTGTCTGTCTGTCTGTCTGTCTGTCTGTCTGTCTGTCTGTCTGTCTGTCTGTCTGTCTGTCTGTCTGTCTGTCTGTCTGTCTGTCTGTCTGTCTGTCTGTCTGTCTGTCTGTCTGTCTGTCTGTCTGTCTGTCTGTCTGTCTGTCTGTCTGTCTGTCTGTCTGTCTGTCTGTCTGTCTGTCTGTCTGTCTGTCTGTCTGTCTGTCTGTCTGTCTGTCTGTCTGTCTGTCTGTCTGTCTGTCTGTCTGTCTGTCTGTCTGTCTGTCTGTCTGTCTGTCTGTCTGTCTGTCTGTCTGTCTGTCTGTCTGTCTGTCTGTCTGTCTGTCTGTCTGTCTGTCTGTCTGTCTGTCTGTCTGTCTGTCTGTCTGTCTGTCTGTCTGTCTGTCTGTCTGTCTGTCTGTCTGTCTGTCTGTCTGTCTGTCTGTCTGTCTGTCTGTCTGTCTGTCTGTCTGTCTGTCTGTCTGTCTGACTGACTGACTGACTGACTGACTGACTGACTGACTGACTGACTGACTGACTGACTGACTGACTGACTGACTGACTGACTGACTGACTGACTGACTGACTGACTGACTGACTGACTGACTGACTGACTGACTGTAAACAGGATGGAGGGCTTGGTGGAGTAGGGCCACGGCCTGTGACACCGCCCACCACACTGGGTGGTGTACAACTTTACACTACCCAGGGGATGGTGTAACAACAACATTGCCAGATCTTATAAACGCTGTGAGAGTAACGTGATCAAAAAGTGGAAACTCTCTGGGCATGAACACATTTAAAAGTAATATCATACATTTAATGAAATGCATTAAAAAAGGAATTGGTCCACAGAAATATCAGTATCAACCCCGCTAACCTCTATGAGAGTATCTCCATTCAAAAGTTAATATTTTCAGTGCATCCAAATATATTGAATGAAACGCATCCGCATAAAGGTATTCACAGATCACTAGCCCTAAACTCTATGAGAAAACCTTTTTATTATCCAAGCATTTACCGAAAATATAAGATAATTATTAAATGTTCGAAAACATAAACATAACATTTGTTTGAACAGTTTTTGAAAAGAAGTTCAACCCAAAAATGAACCATAGATAAGATTTCTCCTGAAGTCTGGTTTTAGGAAGAGACAGAGAGGCTCGTCTGTCAGATGAGCCCTATTTCCTGGGGCTCTGTGGTTCAGAGCTGCCCAGTGTTTGTAGTGGGGCTGATCTGTCAGCATGTTGCCTCAGCCCGGACTCAGAACACAGGCAGAGTCCGTCACATGATGGGTGTTTCGGGCTACGAGGAGCTCCGACTGCAGAGAGGCTGTCAGCTGGAGCCAGAACAAAAAAGGGATTCACAAAGTTACACAACTCGTTTTTAAAATATCCAAGCCATGGGGAGGGGGTTCGAAGAGGAATTCGAACGGAAATATGAAAACAAACTATAAGCCAATATTTGAGTCATTAATATTTATGCCATGAGAAATATGAAGATAGTCTTTTCACGAAAGATGTACTGTCAATGTTCTTCCTGACTTGACAATCTGTCGAAATTACTTTTTTAAATGGATTTTGTTATTGTAATGATCAAAGAGATTATTTATAGACTCATACATATTCTCCCCAAATCTTCATTCCTCAAATAAACGACATGAACAGTTAGTCAGTCAGTCAAGGGCTAATCAGAGATCAAGCATGTGCAGTATTCATTCATGGTAGTTAGTAACTCTAAGAAGAACAGATCATACATTCTGCAGTAAATTAATGGTAGTTAGTAACTCTAAGAACAACAGGTCATACATTCTGCAGTACATTCATGGTAGTTATTTACTCGAAGATAAAACAGTTCATACATTCTGCAGTACATCTCTGAAATCTAAGATAATAACTCAAAATATATGAAGTAATCATCTGACCTAGCAGATCATTCGAACAAAACATCCTGGTGATAGAGATCCAGGTTCTCTATACAATATAATATTAAGTAAGTAAGATGTTGTATATTGCACCATTACAGAGCAAACGTCTTGGCGTTTAGATTACCACAGTACATTACACATGGACACAGCCCGACCGACACTGAAAACACTAAAACATTACGAAGCAGCCAATCCGGTTCCTCCAGTCTGAGACAAGCATACAGGATCTCCTGTCAGAGCTTAAAACTACAAATCCACTTTAGAACGTGACCACTTCAAGTTTTGAACACATGGACACGGCCAAGACCTGTCCAGGACCGTCAAAGTCCTCTTGAGTTGAAGCAATGTTAAAACGCCAAAGAGAATAACAGTCTTCAGATTCCAGCGTGAGTGGGACAGCGGGCAGGAACCTTGCCCACTGATACACCCTGGCATTGTTTACCCGTCTCTTGACTGACTCCGGGCTCCTTGGCGCTCTGTTGGTGTGTGTCTGTGTTTGTTTGTTGATGTGCGTGTGTGTTGGTGTGTGTGTGTGCTGTGTGTTAGTGTGTAAGTGTGTGTGTGTGTGTGTGTGTGTGTGTGTGTGTGTGTGTGTGTGTGTGTGTGTGTGTGTGCGCGTGCTTTTGTGCGTGTGTATGTGTTGGTGTGTTTGTGTGTGTGTCGGTTTGTGCGTTTGTGTGTGTTGGTGTGTTTGCATGTGTTTGTGTGTTGGTGCATGTGTGTGTGTCGGTTTGTGCGTTTGTGCGTGTGTGTGTGGTGTGTTGGTGTGTTTGTATGTGTTTGTGTGTTAATCCATGTGTGTGTGTGTTGGTGCGTGTGTTCGTCGTGTGTTTGTGTGTTGGTGCGTGTGTGTGCGTCGGTGTGTGTGTTGGTGCATGTGTGTGCGTCGGTGTGTGTGTGTGTTGGTGCGTGTGTGTGTTGGTGCGTGTGTGTGCGTCGGTGTGTGTGTTGGTGCGTGTGTGTGTGTTTGTTTGGTGCTAGACACTCTGCGTATTGTCATTCTGAGGGATGATACGGTCGCCCCCGGTCGTGCAGGGCTGTGTGTTACTGCAGCGTAGGGACTCTGCTCAGCACTCTGGGTTTCCTGCTCAGCGCTCTGGGTCTTCTGCTCCAGGGCTGTCTTCATTCCTCTGACTAAGGACCAAGCGGCCGGGCCCTGGAGAGGGAGCGGACAGCGGAGCTATTGTCGCGGCGCTGCGCTGGAGAGGCGTCACGTCGTGTCACTCCGTAGTCGTGTCGAATGTGGGTCAGGCTGCGACACGTCCTCCGCTGCACCACGGAGACAGAGCGGCCTGTTGTTTGTTATACAAACTGTGTGTGTGTGTGTGTGTGTGTGTGTGTGTGTGTGTGTGTGTGTGTGTGTGTGTGTGTGTGTGCACGCACATGCCTCCTTGTGTGTGTGTGTGCATGCATATGTGTGTGCTTTTCAGACTCATCTAAGTGTGTGTGTGTGTGTGTGTGTGTGTGTGTGTGTGTGTGTGTGTGTGTGTGTGTGTGTGTGTGTGTGTGTGTGTGTGTGTGTGTGTGTGTGTGTGTGTGTGTGTGTGTGTGTGTTGGTTCCTCATGACTCATGGATCTACAACAGCAGCCGTTTCCAGTCCATAACAGCAGACCTCCTTTCTGACCTGACCTCCCCTCCTCTCCTCTCTGACCTCCTCTCCTCTCTCCTCTCCTCTCCTCTCCTCTCCTCTCCTCTCCTCTCCTCTCCTCTCCTCTCCTCTCTGACCTCCTCTCTGACCTCCTCTCTGACCTCCTCTCCTCTCCTCTCCTCTCCTCTCTCCTCTCCTCTCCTCTCTGACCTCCTCTCCTCTCTGACCTCCTCTCTGACCTCCTCTCCTCTCCTCTCCTCTCCTCTCTCCTCTCCTCTCTGACCTCCTCTCTGACCTCCTCTCCTCTCCTCTCCTCTCTGACCTCCCTAGGTGTCCAATAAGATCAGTGTTGCCACCAAAGAGCGCGGCCCCCTCACCTGGCAGAGCCTGAGGAGGGGCTGGGGCTTCAGTAAGATCTCGCCCAGACCCCCCGGCGCCGAGGTCCGGACCCCCCCACCGCCATCGTCGGAGGGGTGGGGGCTGCACCCTCCTCTCTACAGGACCGGCAGCGCCCAGCCGGCCGGGTCCACCGCGAGGAGGGACGGCGTCTCACGACCGTCGCCGCGGGAGACCGCCTCCGTTGCCACGACGACCACCACCACGACCCTGGTCCCGCACGACAAGGTCAGCTTCTCCTCCATCACCATCTGCTCCAAGAAGGTCACCAGGACGACCAGTCTGCCCCCTGACAACGACAACAACGTCCACAGGGCCGCCCCCCCCTCCCACCCGGGACAGCGGCCCCCCGGGGCCCCCGACTCCGTCACCCTGCGGAGGAAGGCCACCGTCGTCAAGGTGACGGAGCAGAGGATGACCTCCGCCTCGTCCCCGTCCGCCGCCACCGCGCCGACTCGGAGGCCGTCCCCCGACCGCGTCGCCCCTGGCGACGGTCGCCAGGGCGACGCGGCGGTCCACCGGAGGAAAGCCACGGTCATCAAGGTGACGGAGCGCCGGGAGAGCTACAGCGCGGCCGTCACCCCCGGCAACCGGCCGCCCCACTACCGACACAGCTACACGGAGGGGGTCTACACGGAGGACAGCGTGTGGCGCCAGGGGCCCCAGGGACACCAGGGGCCTCAGGGGCCCCAAGAGCGCTACGTAGGACCCCCACAGAGGGGGCCCTTCCAGCGAGGGCCCCCAGAAGACCGGTGGGGCCCGGTGGCACCGCAGGGGGGCGACCTGGGGAGGGGCGGGGGGGACCGCGCCCTGCACCGGTCCACGCTCAGCCTGGTGCTGAGTGGTGGGGGGGAGCCCCGCCCCGCGCTGCCCCCCCCCGCCCGGGGCCCGGGCGCCGGGGGGGTGACGGGCGGGTCGCGGCCCCGGCCGGTGAGTTGCTACGGCAACGTGTTTGGACACACTGAGGCTGCACATGTTGCCGTGGCGACCAAGCCTTGCCTGACCAGGATGCTGAGCTGGGGGAACGTCCTACCCCAGCAGGCCAGGAGCATCCCCCCCCAGCCCAGCGGGGGTGGAGGAGGTGGGGGTGGGGGTGGTGGAGGTGGGGGTCTTCCCAGCTCGACGGGGGTCCCGGAGCCAAATGGAGACGGGAAAGAGGGTACGGTTCACGTCGTGTCGCGCAGGGCATCGCTGACACTCCTCAAACCCCCAGGTAGCTTTGACACACACTCTGGTACACACTCTGGTACACACTCTGCTACGCACACTCTGCTACACACACTCTGCTACACACACTCGGCTACACACAATATGGCAGACTGTATCTCCAGGACTTCTGTTGGCGGAGAAAGATGTCTAAATATGCCTCAGTATACCTTTTTAAAATTGTTGTGTGTGGGCTGTTTCCTCCCTTTCGGTCCTCCTTTGTGTGTTGGTGTGCGTGTGTGTTTGTGCGTGGGTGTGTGTGAGCATGGCTGGCGTCCAGTGAGTGGCGTCATTGAAACGCACGGTGCGTATCTGTCCACAACATTAGCACTGAGAGGGGGGGCTTCCTCTCTCTCTCTCTCTCTCTCTCTCTCTCTCTCTCTCTCTCTCTCTCTCTCTCTCTCTCTCTCTCTGCATATCTCGCCCTCTCTCTCTCTGTATCCCGCCCTCTCTTTCTTGTTCGCTCATCATTCTCTCTCTCTTCCTCATTTCCACCTTCTCTTGTGTTTCCCACGCATCGTTCTGCATACAGAGTCTTCTCAGGGGACCTGGGTTGCTGCGCACACTGAAGCATTGTGTGGGTTTCTGTGTGCGTGTGCCGGGAGATTGTGTGTTTCTGTGTGTGAGTGATTGCGTATGTATGCCGGGAGGGATTATGATTTACCTGTGTGAATGTGTTCGAGAGAGAGTGTGTGTGTCGATTGGGAGGGAGGGAGTGTGTGTCAGAGAGAGAGAGAGAGAGAGAGAGAGAGAGAGAGAGAGAGAGAGAGAGAGAGAGAGAGAGAGAGAGAGAGAGAGAGAGAGAGAGAGAGAGAGAGAGAGAGAGAGAGAGAGATTTACTTGTCTGTGTGTGGGCAGGCTCTCTTTTTCTATAATTACATAAAATCGTTCTGTCTGGTTCTAAAAGCATCTTCTGTAGCTGGCTCTGTCAGAAAGTCCGGAAGGCGAATCGACTCCATGAAGGAGTCGACATGGAACAGGTTATTCTTTCCCCTGCACCCTTATTACCCAGCCTGCTGTGAAATTCATAATTAGTATTTAATCACATTCATCAAGAGTATCATCTATTAATTACCCAAAGCCTGGGGCCGCATCATTTCAATTTAACGTTTAAGAACGTCTTCCCACAGACAAGGTGGCCCATTAAGAAAATCTATTACTCCTTGGTCTCCACCGTCCCAAGGTCAGGAATTAAACAGGGCCTGGGGCTGCGCTTTGGAATGAAGGAAACTTATGAGGAATGCCCCGTGATTAAAAAAAACGCAGCCGTAAAGAAATCCTCAACTTCGAGGAGAACATGCTCTGGAAACGTTGTCAGGAAAGACAGTGAAAAAGTAATGTGGGGCCGAAACGACCGTTTTAAGACCAATGGCGTCAAGCAGAACCAACCTAGCATCTCGTTTGTGGGAACTGTAAGGCACTCAGAGCGGCACTCTGCTCCCTTTCAGGCGCCGGCTCGACGCGGTCCGCCCAGGACATCCTGGCCCTCAACGCGGCGGCAATCATCGCCAATATTAAACTCCAGAGACAGCTGAAGAACCCTGAAGATGGCCGCCCGGCGAAGGATGCAGCCGCCTCCTCTTCCCTCCAAGGAAATGAAGGTTGGAATGACTTCTCGGCCCACCCACGGGCGTAATTGTTTTGCTTTTCCCTTGTTGGAAATATTGTTTGTGTATAAAGAGAGGAACTCTCTCTCTCTCTCCATCATATTCTTACCAAATGCTTTTCCCTCTCATGCTTTCCTCTCTCTCTCTTTCTCTCTTTCTCTCTCTCTCTCTCTCTCTCTCTCTCTCTCTCTCTCTCTCTCTCTCTCTCTCTCTCTCTCTCTCTCTCTCTCTCTCTCTCTCTCCTCTCTCTCTCTCTCTCTCTCTCTCTCTCTCTATTGAAATGTGACAGGTTTGTTTAAAGAGCCAACGCAGTAATCGATCGATGTCGTATTGATATTCGAGTCCCTCGCTAAATGAATTATGTTGCTTCGCACACGGAGCTTGGTATGGATCGCACACCCGACAGCTAGGAAAAACAACATGACCTTTGTGGTTTCGCTGTCTTTGCAGACGGAGTCGTTGGGAAAGTGGAGAAATCAAACCCCGGTCAGAAGCTGGTTGGACGCCCGTCCCCTGATCCCCAGCAGCCCGACCAGAGCCCCTCACTGAAGGTACCGTCTGAAAGTCTGTAGGATTGAAGAGTCCGATCCTTCAGCAGAAACGCTATTGATCGATGGATATATAGATAGATGGAGGGATAGATTGAGGGATAGATAGATAGATGGATAGGTACTTCATTCATCCCCTTGGGGAAATTAAGGAATCCAGTAGCTCATGAAGTCAGTCAATAGACTAGATAGACTAGATAGAACAATTGACAAAAAGAAAAAATGGACAAACAGTAAAATCATCAAATAAGTCAATAAAAAGTGAGCAATATTGCACATAATTGAAATTGCATATTAAAAGAGCCAGAGGTTGATATTAATAAATTAATGAATAAATAAACTGATAAAAGCTTTGTGTTATTGTGCCGCGGCGGCCCCAGTGGTCCCAGTGGTCCCAGTGGGTCCAGTGGTCCCAGTGCTCCCAGTACTCCCAGTGCTCCCAGTGGGTCCAGTGGTCCCAGTGGTCCAGTGCTCCCAGTACTCCCAGTGTTCCCAGTGGGTCCAGTGTTCCCAGTGCTCCCAGTACTCCCTGTGTTCCCATTGGTCCCAGTTGGTCGAGCGTCCCCAGTGGTCCCAGTGGTCCCAGTGCTCCCAGTACTCCCCGTGTTCCCAGTACTCCCCGTGTTCCCAGTACTCCCCGTGTTCCCAGTACTCCCCGTGCTCCCAGTGCTCCCGGTTCTCTGGTTGTGTTCACAGGAGGCCCTGGAGCGCTCGCGGCCCGGGTTCATCGCCCGCTCCCAGGACCGGGTCGAGACCCTGCGGCGCCGGACGCAGGAGAGGCGGAGGAGGCCGGCGGCCCGCCCCCCAGCGGGGGCCCCGCGGGGGGGGGGCCCATCGGGGCCGACCAGGAGCCGGCCGCCCCCCCTGGACGCCTCACTGAGCGGTACGCTACCGGCCTCTACGTGTGTGTGTGTGTGTGTGTGTGTGTGTGTGTGTGTGTGTGTGTGTGTGTGTGTGTGTGTGTGTGTGTGTGTGTGTGTGTGTGTGTGTGTGTGTGTGTGTGTGTGTGTGTGTGTGTGTGTCTTTTAACTGCGTGGTGACGGGAACGAGGCGTGCCCTCCCCGCTGTCCCGTTACCACACACCTTGTTGGCACGACAACAAGAGCTGGCGACGGGAACACGGACACAACTCGTTCCCGCCACCAGCTGCCATGGCGACGTGCCACGCATTTAAAGACCTGTGTCTTTTCTGTCTCCCCCTGTAGACACACACACACGCACACACGTACACACACGTACGCGTACACACACGCACGCTCACACAGGCACGGCCCAGCACACACACGCATGCAGGCACATACGAACACACACAAACGTGCACAGACACACACACACGGGCACACGCAGACGAACAAAGAGAAACACACACACAGGGGCACCAATCGTCGACACACAAACAAACATGCAAGCAAACTCAAAGGCGGACACAAGACATCACGGAGGAGAAGACGGGGGAGAGAGACAAAGGGGGGACAGAGGGAGGGGGGAGATAAGACGCCGCTTGGCACGGGGGGGGGTTGCTGGTGGGACGCAAGGCGGGACACTCGACGGGGGGGGGGGGCGGGGCGCTGACGATAACACTGGCAGGGCGGCCGGGACGCTCAGCACTTTGTTCAATCATGAGGGGGAGACTGGGAGGGGGTGGCTGGGGGGGGATGCTGCAGGCGGGAGCTGCGGGGGGCAGGGTCTGCAGAGTAAACCCCCCCGGAGAACGTCCCCTTCGTTGGGAAGCGTTGCGTCACCCTGTGATAGGATGGATGGATGGATGAGAGGAGATGCCCTGGTTGGTCAGGATTAAGGCGGGAAAGGTCTTAACTCTAAAAGGTTGCTTGTTATCCAACAGATTATACTCAAATAATAGATTCATAACCGTAGTTCCAGCGCCTTGAAAGGCGTTGGATCACTCATTGATAGTGCCTTGCTGGTGTGGAGCTGGTTACCATGGTTCCCGTAGGTGTTTGTACATTTAGCCACCAGTAAGCCAATCTCTGGTTCATCTCCTCCAGTCCACACAGGCAAGGGCTAACTAGGCCCCTCTGGTGAGGCCAGACAGCTACAAGGTGCCCCCTGGACACACTGCCCACCAGTGGCGGTTGTACGTCCGGTTACGCCCCGGGCAAGACTTCCTCCCTGCAGCCCACTGCACAACGTGTGTTGATCTGTAAAGCACCCGATGCACTCTGTCCCCCTGCCCTATTGTAATAATTTATCCAAAGTCGTTAAAGACGGTAATAGATGGTAAAAGGGGATTTCACGGCTGAGTCGTTTTCAGTCAAATCCCTGTGAAGAGATGCTTTTATCGCTGTGACCCCGAGGACGTTGATGAGGAAGATAACGATGAGGAAGATGGGGGCCAAGAGGACTACATCATATGCATATTGCTGTTTAACATATCATTTTTGTAATTTTGTCATTTTAAAATGTTATAATTTTGTTCCATAATAGGTGCTCACTGTGGCTGCTGCTGTTTCCTTGAGAGATACCACAGCTAATTCCTGCCCTCTAGGGGCTGATGCTGAAACAGCATGGAACACAAGTACAGTCTGCAGTCAGCTTTATGTGATATCAGGGCAAACCGAGTTTATTACCGATCGTTAGAGCTAAATCATTACGTTAAAGAAAACAGACGGAATCAAACCGTCCAAATGAGTCCTAGAAGCACCAGAAACCTTAGATGTATAGCTTTATAGATACCTTCATACAAAACCATCGGAAACAAGCACAACAGACGATAATGTCGGTCAGACAAGGGTAATGTGTGGTGAGGCTGTTCCATCCGAGGCAAAAGGCTCTGGGTTTGATTCCTGATGTCTGCAGCTGACCTGTAGGTATCCCTGAGAAACATTGACCGCCTCTTCCCTCTTCACCTGCTTCCAAACACCAAGTATCTGAATCCCCTGTTGGACTCCATTTGTATTTATTTCCACAGACCTTAATCACATCTAGAACAACTGAAAGGGCTGGGATTTAACTGCTAAAAGTGTCCTTTAAATAGGACAGAAAATGCAAATAGTAGGCTAATAAATAAACTAACACTGATAGCGATAGCTGATTGGCCCGGAGCCTGCTGGTGGAGAGGTTGAGTTTCCCAGGTCGCTGAACGTTCACACCTGCACACTCCGTTTGATAAGAGCGGTGAGCTGTCAGTTTCACTCAGAGCCCGGGGAACCCGGTGAGTCAGGCCCTCAGCTCAGCATAACGTGTGTGTGTGTGTTTGTGTGTGTGTGTGTGTGTGTGTGTGTGTGTGTGTGTGTGTGTGTGTGTGTGTGTGTGTGTGTGTGTGTGTGTGTGTGTGTGTGTGTGTGTGTGTGTGTGTGTGTGTCTCGCGTGTGTGTGCATGTGTGTCTATATGTCTGTGTGTGTGTGCATGTTTGTCTATATTTCTACGTGCGCGTGTGTGTCTCTACGTGTACGTCTGTGTGTGTGTGTGTTTGGTTGTCTGTGTGTGTGTGTGTTTGTGCCTCCCAGATAACCTCTCCAGACGGAGAGACGGAGCCGTAACAGTGAGGGAGGAGGAGCCTAGGAGCCTGCAGTGAGTCCGCCTCCATCTCTCTCCCTGGCAGGATGTCAAAAACTCACTTCCTGTCCCCCGTATCTCGTCGTCCCCCCCCCCCCCCCTCAATCCGTCTCCGATGTGGCGAATCCCGTAGCGATATGAACAGAATGTCAACCAGGATCTTATCTCAGACAATGACAAACCCTGCCTGTTCGAATTCTCCTTCTCACTCTCGGGCGATCTCTGTATCTATCAATCCTGTTAGTCTCTCTCTCTCTCTCTCTCTCTCTCTCTCTCTACTCTCTCTCTCTCTCTCTCTCTCTCTCTCTCTCTCTCTCTCTCTCTCTCTCTCTCTCTCTCTCTCTCTCTCTCTCTCTCTCTCTCTCTCTCTCTCTCTCTCTCTCTCTCTCTCTCTCTCTCTCTCTCTCTCTCTCTCTCTCTCTTCTCCCCCTTCTCCCCCCAGTCCTCCTCCTTCCTCCAGACAGTCCTCCTCCTTCCTCCAGACAGGAGACACATTTTATCCGCTGAATGATTCTGTATCCCTCTCTTGCTGTGACTGTTTTCAGTGTGAACTGAACTGAATCTCATGGAGCCACGAAGCCAATTATCTCTGTGTACACAACTCCAACAAATCGACTCAGTCAGCACACATACTGACACACACACAATTTATTCCTTTGCTGTAGCACAGGGGTCTCAAAATCAACTTACCTGTGGGCCGCTGGAGTTAGAGTCTTGGTCATCAAGTATTCTACAAAAAAGGGAGGTCAACTGACCCAATCTAAGTTAATGATCGGGCTATAAATAGAACACGTTGGCTATGTAATCGCTGACAACACGGGACCTTTCATAGCGCTTGGTGGAAACTGGGACATTTTAGTGTCAACAACGCTGACAACAACGCGCGGGCCGCACTAACACTTAACTTTGATGTCAAGTAGGGGGCCACAAAATATCATCCCGCGGGCCTCAATTGGCCCCCGGGCCGCGAGCCTCAATTGGCCCCCGGGCCACGAGCCTCAATTGGCCCCCGGGCCGTGAGTTTGAGACCCCTGCTGTAGCAGATCCTCTTGTCAATATAGACAATATTGTGAAAAGTCATGGGGTCAAACCTCCCTTCTCCCATACCTCTGACCTAAAATCTATTTCAGTGGCATTCAGATACAGCCTTCGATTACTGTATAAAATACATTTATATTTCATGTAGATCAGAGCTTAATCGCTTACAATACCTCCTAGGTAGCATTCTCCATATAGAAACTCTTCTCCATATAAATAACCGTATTTTGGCGGACACTTCCTCTGTCCATCCGTGTCCGGTAACGAGCGGTTTGTTTTTGCGGTCAGCAGCCCCCCCTCCGGGCCGTCTGCGGGGGAGAGGAGCAGGAAGGAGGTCGCCAAGAGGGAGGCGTGCCTGGCCAACCGACGGCGAGTGGAGCTCTTCAAGAAGGTAATATCCCCGCCGGGTTGAGCGACGCCGCCGTGAGAGACGGGGGAGTGTGAGCGGGAAGATGGATAATTGGACGGAGCGATCAATCCAGGCGTGGGTTTAATGCGAAGCGGACTCCGGTCCCTTTCACTCGATCGGTTCCGAGGAGTCAATCAGTCGCTGGATTGATGGGTGCAGATACATTTGTTCCCGGCTTGACTCTGATTTAAATCCCTTCCTTAATCAATCAGTCTATTTATTGATTATGGTTAGTTAGTGATAGGCTGACTTGTGGTGTTGAAATAGCAAATCATGGAAGCTGTTATGGAGGAGATGTGAGGGTTTGGTGAGTGCAGAGTAGAACCAATTAATGCACCTTTTCCTCGATTAACTTATGACACAGGGTATGCAATTCTAAAAACAAATAATAATATAAAATTAGCCACTATCGACATGGGACCGAGCTCATATGTTATATGACGTAAGCCTAGTTTTCTGTTTATATGACGCTTAAAAAAAATGATATTAAGAGTTTGTCAAATAATTAGCCTGGTCATGAGCCAGAAATCAAGCTCAAGGGTACTATGCTGAGCTTATTATTTATTATTGCGAGAACTTAATCTTGAATTGTTCAATCATAAATATCATGTTCAACCAGAGATCTCTGACATTTGACCCCATGCGTTGGTCGCGGCAAAAAAAATCAAACAGGTTATCGTTGCTCTAAAGCAAACTCCATCTCTAGCTTGTTCCTTCAGTTATAGGCCTATTGCACTCAAAATGCAAATGGCCGTTGCATGCAAATGAACCTCATCCTACCATTTATCTATGTGCCACTACAGAACATCTTGTTTTACCACCCGTCTGTTATCTCTACCGTCACCCAACCTTTAGTGTTTTAATACTCTAATAATTGTTCTACTGTGTTGAGACATTATTTTATTATAGACATTATTAGTGTGTGTGTGTGTGTGTGTGAGAGATGCTCTTCTGAATGACTTCTGAACGATGTCTGACTCCTCTAGCTCTCCTTCTACTTCAGAGGCTGTTGGATCAAATCCTCCACAGAAACCACCTCTGACCAGAGCGGATGGAGGATGGATCGTCTCCTACCCACAATCCCCCCCCCCCCTCTACCACCTCTAGAGAAAGAGACGGAGCGAACCAAAGTTTGAAAATCAACCAAATTACCTAGTGTTACCATGTTGCTGTATATCACACTTTACTTACAAGTATCCCTTTTGTGGAATCAAAATGGACAAATTGATGTTTAGTATTATCTTTGGGTTACATGCAGAACTGTCTGGCTTTGGTTTGAATCTTTGGCAACACACTGGCTGTGCAGGGAGTGTATTCATTTTGCTTACCAAACAGTGCATTTGTCAAACACCGAGAAGACAGCTTTGAATTTTAAGGACGGCTTTCTGAGAGGACAGCCAGAAGTAGAACGGTGTTATGAATGCTTAAGAGAGGATTTTGATATTGGGGATTGTGTGATATTGTCTATACACTCTTGAAATGTTATAGATTGTTTGATAGAATATCATGTTGATACAAATATTGCCGAGCTATTGTGTAATTTAGGACATTTTTATTATAAATTGAATAAAGCAATGGAAAGAGGAAGTAAATAATGACATGATGACAGGGTCCCCTCTCCTTGGTGCAGGGCTGGTGGACTGACTGATCTCTGGTGTTTCATTCCAGAGCACTATAATACTGACGTGACCAAGAACCACTCATATAAAGACACAAGACAAACCATACTTCAGTCATTTAAAAAATGAACACAAACACATTTGAGAGGAGCGTATCTTGGTCAGGACAAAACACCCGATGAAGACGGGCCAGCATTTTCAGGAGTTAATACCTTATGGAGATTTTCATTGCCAGCCATTTACTTTTACTTTAAGGGGATTTAAAATGGTGTTTTTCTTTGTCTGTGTGAACCCGAAACAGGAGTACTCTCCTGGCTCGGTCACATGGGGGTGTTAGTGTTTAGGGCAGAGAGGGGGTCGAGGTGGAACTCTGTTTAGCTTTAATCATAGAAGCGGTTTAGAGTGGCGGCTGATGGAGGACTATGAAACAGGGATTCAAATAAGCAATCAATGAAATGGAAGGCTGCGTCGAAAGTTTCGTAATTCAAAAGAAAATTAACAATGAAGGAATCCTTCACAAATATTTAAGGCGAGCTCTTTGTATGTGTTTGTTTAGTTTTTGAAATAGCTTTAGTAATTGACAGCATTCAACAGAAAAATGAAACCCGATGGCCTCTAGATCAAGCAGAAGTAGAACGGAACGGCACTGAAACACTCAGGTGTGGAGGCTGGCTGGTTGAAGCAGCCTCACCTGTCCGAGTCTGACCCCCACCACCCTGTGTCTGTTACTCATGAGGAGCGCAGTTTATCGCCACTCGGTGCGGTGTGAAACTGCCATTGTTAACAACTGTATAAGACACTGGCGGCTGTGTGCGTGCCTTCCCATTCTCCAAATCATCTTAAACCACAAGCAAACGACATAGTTGCAATTCAATCTTCATGGCTAAAACACCAATCCCTAATAACTATATCTCACTGAGTCTGGGTTTGTTGAGGTGTACTTTTTACGTTAGTGTTCGATTCATTGGTGTCTGCGATTTTTTGGAGGTGTAAAAAAAAAACACCCCAGTGAGATGAAGCCATTCAGCATTTGGAGTGCATGCCCTAGACTTCCATACAGAGGGGCCACCAGTACTATAGGTATGTGTAATGACCGCAGGATCGCCTCCTACCACTGGATGAGAGGAGAGAAAGAGACGAGAGAGAGGAAGAAAGAGAGAGAGAGGGGGTAAGGAAAAAAAGCA
>NC_079429.1:4989779-5012279 GCF_026213295.1 Gadus chalcogrammus
TACGAAGCGCCCAAAACGTAGGAACTGTCCTCGGTCCTCTCCCACTAATACTACTAGAGAGATAAATTAGGTTAAATGCTAGTGCGACAGACTTTCCTCATTGTACGCACCAGACATTTTGACTGATCACCTGCGACTAGAGGACTGGAGGACTGGAGGAGAGGCTGACAGACGCACCAGAGACCCAACGGTACAGAGAGCCATTAGTATGGGGCTCCTTACCTGGGAGAGCCTGACGGTAGAGGGCCATTAGTATGGTACTCCGTACCCGGGAGGCGGCGGCTCGCCCCGGCGTCCTCTGAAAAGCGCTTACTCTGCGGGAAAGAGCATTCCCCCAAAAGGTTTACGACCCGTTTTGAGCTGCGCCAGCGATGATCGAGCCCTCGCTGCGCCCTGAGTGGAACATTCAGAGGGAGATTATACCCAAAGCACTAATAAAAGGAGTGGGAAATTGATGGATTTATGGGGAATATTGTGGATTTTCACCGCGCCGTACACAGTTGTACTTCACTGGCTTCTTTAAACTGGTGTACTCTCTAGTTTATTGTGTGTGTGTGTGTGTGTGTGTGTGTGTGTGTGTGTGTGTGTGTGTGTGTGTGTGTGTGTGTGTGTGTGTGTGTGTGTCATAGGAACAATTCAGAATTTCAATATCATGGATTTTTCTTTGCGCAAAAATGGAACTTGTACTGAGCTGAAATACATTCTAGGCTAACTTTTAGGTTTTATTAAAAATGCGGTTAGGGCATCGGTTTTCAGTGAATAAAATAACCTGCTACAATCGTTTTTGTTTCCTTTCCTGAAAATGTTGGTTTTCTCCCAGATGAAAATGAAACAACCAATTACCCCGATTCTCCAGGCGTCTCCTTCCAACGGTTTCAAACACCACGGTGAGTTCTGAGCTGCATCCTGAACACTCGGAGTGACCAGAGTGACCCACAGGACAGGGAGTTAATCAAAGTATTATTAATCCCCCGAAACACACCAAGACGTCAGCCAGGCCAGGCTTATCTCTAGTTTACCTAGGCTTTGGGAGGGAGAACGGTCCCATCACAGTTAATGCTCAAAACCAGATTCTCTTTTCACAAACGTCTCTTAAGAGGCACACTGTGATGCTGAAATGTTTCAACCAATAACACCTGATGCAAATACAATAATGATTTATTCGCTCCATGAAAGAGGATTGTATGTATGTCCCATCCGATGTGTGTCAGTGTCATGTGGCGACTGAGATCGCTTTGTTGTTGTTGTTGTAGGCAAAGTGATTTTTGTTCTTTAACACAGTGTGTGTCTTAATGGCTGCCATACTGGGGGCTTAGCCTGAGTTAGCCTTAAGCTTAGGCTTAGGCTAAGCCGGGAAAGCTTAGCTGGGCGCACATCAATGACTGTCTGATTGCGGTCGGTCGATACAGCAGACGGCTGGAATTTAGAGGGTGGCCAGAACCGACTCTAGAAAATGTATTTAAAATACGAGGGCATGGAGGCTAATGTGCTGGGTAATCTAGCGGCCAGGGGGATTGACACCTAGCAGCTGAAAGGTTCTGCGTTTGAACCCCAATGCCCTCTTCTTATTATTTTAATTTATTTATTCTACGCCTTTTTCGACCACTCGACATTAAAGCTTACATTAGTATCTCATTGGACCACACATTCGTAGTGCTAGCACCAGGTTTTGACTAGTTTCCGCTTCTAGACATACTGGTCAACACAACACCATATAGGGGTTTATGGGTCGGAGATAAGTCAGACCCTGTGAGCGTGGCTTCTTTCCCATTCCGGCCACACACCAGTACCGACTGAAGATGTACCTGGTCGGTCGGAGAGATGCTTGGTGAACCGTCCCCAGACCTCTGTTCACCTCATGTCTCTGAATAAACCACGGGTTGAACCTTTAGCACTCTGCACTCCGAGCAGGTTCTGAATCTACACAGCTAGCAGCAAAGGACTCGGGGCGGTCATGATGACGGTGTTGGTTTTATTGCGGGGACGCGATCGTCGTTTATCGTTTGACTCGTTTGGACATTAGTTCTCCACATATTCAGAAAGGAGAGGAGGGAGAAGCAGAACTGGGAGCAAATGAAGAAAAGGAAAACAAAATATTGCGATGGTGTTTCGACCAATACGTGAAAAGTAAACAAGTTTCAAATGAGCTTATGATTATGAATTTCCAGCAATCCTTTCCCCCCAGTCGATTAATAATAAATCACTTGCTAGTCAATCAAACACGCATTATAAATATTCATGTTTTGGACGCACTTCACAGTGAATGATAGCATGCTGCCACCGCGCTGCCGCTCAGCCAGACGGCCAGAGACGCGGGTCCAAGTGTCCCTCTGAAGGGCTCTTTATGTAGGCTCAAGAGCCCGGGGTCTGGCTGAATCCAGACAATCTTCCACAGGCCATCATCACCTCACTGAGAGGGGACATGATGATGATGATGATGATGATAAGAGGGTGATATGGTACTTCACATCATGCATTATTGACGTGATGTCAGATGGGTGTGTGTAAGATACACATGATTAACTAAAAATACTTTACGATTTGCAGGAGAAAGTGTAGATCTGACGGTAGCAAAACAAGAGTGCATATCAAAAAGGGGAGCTAAAGAGGAAATGCTATAGTGTTAAAGTAACTTCTTTATGTAGGCCTCCTTGATTTGCTGTTTAACTGCAGTCTCAAAGGGCTTCACATCCCAGACTCTGACATCTTTCAATTGTAGGTAAAAACTGAACAGTGATTGGTCACTCCTTCTAGGGTTCAACAAAATGGCAATAGATGCCAATTTGGGACAAATAATAGGAAAATAACTTAAGCAATAAAAACCTATTCAACATAAGTCAAGCTTTGGGTATAACCACAAAAAAAGAAGTAAATTGAACGGTAGGGGTTGATGAATAACAAGTGAGGCATTGGAATCCTGATAACCTGATTCAGCAGTGAGGAGAATCCCGAGGCTGCGTTCCCTTATTTAAACTCAGCATCCAGCCCGCTTGGTTCAAGGAGTGTGCGCGGTTGTGTGTGCGGTTGTGTGTTTGTATGCAGAGCCAGTGCAGCCGGTGAGTGAGCGGCTCGCTTAATCCAGAGCCCATGGGTCAGGCCTTCGTCTCGACGTGAGCTCAGTGCTGGCTGAGCGGCGGCGGCGACCGGCCAGCGGGCCGAGCAGAGGGGCAGCGGGGGAGTAATGGACAGTGAACCGACGGTACTCGGCCAGAAGAGGCATCCGGTCTGCTCGTCGAGGAGGGTCACAATGAAGGATGGATTAGAGGAGACGGAGGGGGCTGGTTGATACAGGAGCAGACAGTCCTGGGCAAGGCCAGACAGGAGGAAGAGGGATGCCCCCACAACCAAAAAACACAAAACCTTGACAGGCTGCGAGTGGCACAGCTGTTCGTCTCATGGCGACATAACTACGTCTTCTGTTAGGACAGGGGGATCAGGGGTCGATGGGGGGGGGGGCTGGGGCAGAGGTTCGGATATGGTTTGTCTTTAGTCGGCGGTGGCCACCTCGATTCCAGGAATCCTGTTGCGGTCCGGACACCAAAACTACGGCAACACCTCCGGCCTCAAGTCAACAGCAAAACACCTCATCAGCGTTCTCATGACATCGAACGCTTACCCCGTGGCAGGAGCCGGTCACCATGGTAACAGAGGCTTGGGGAAAAGGCCGGCCTCTGAGTCGTTCGGAGCTCGGGGGACGAGAGTATCTGTACCGGGCGCTCTGCCGTCCCAACACGGCTTGTGGACAATGTCAACAAACGACACGGTCCACAGGGAGGTGTGTGTGTGTGTGTGTGTGTGTGTGTGTGTGTGTGTGTGTGTGTGTGTGGTGTGGGTGTGTGTGTGTGTGTGTGTGGTGTGTGTGTGTGTGTGTCCAGAGTTTGACAGTGAATGTGTTTGTTGTGCCTTGACACACAGAGGGAGAGGTGGAGCAGAGGGAGGCGGGGCCCTACGGTCCGCGGGCGGGGACCAGGTGCTCACCTGAGACCAGGTGCTCACCTGAGGACGGAGTGGAGCACGTCTGAGTGGAGCACGTCTACCGTCGCCACCCCCCCGCTCCAACAGGTAACACACGGATCCTCCACTCACCTCACCACTGTACTGTACTGTACTGTACTGTCTGTCTGTCTGTCTGTCTGTCTGTCTGTCTGTCTGTCTGTCTGTCTGTCTGTCTGTCTGTCTGTCTGTCTGTCTGTCTGTCTGTCTGTCTGTCTGTCTGTCTGTCTGTCTGTCTGTCTGTCTGTCTGTCTGTCTGTCTGTCTGTCTGTCTGTCTGTCTGTCTGTCTGTCTGTCTGTCTGTCTGTCTGTCTGTCTGTCTGTCTGTCTGTCTGTCTGTCTGTCTGTCTGTCTGTCTGTCTGTCTGTCTGTCTGTCTGTCTGTCTGTCTGTCTGTCTGTCTGTCTGTCTGTCTGTCTGTCTGTCTGTCTGTCTGTCTGTCTGTCTGTCTGTCTGTCTGTCTGTCTGTCTGTCTGTCTGTCTGTCTGTCTGTCTGTCTGTCTGTCTGTCTGTCTGTCTGTCTGTCTGTCTGTCTGTCTGTCTGTCTGTCTGTCTGTCTGTCTGTCTGTCTGTCTGTCTGTCTGTCTGTCTGTCTGTCTGTGTCTGTCTGTCTGTCTGTCTGTCTGTCTGTCTGTCTGTCTGTCTGTCTCTGTCTGTCTGTCTGTCTGTCTGTCTGTCTGTCTGTCTGTCTGTCTGTCTGTCTGTCTGTCTGTCTGTCTGTCTGTCTGTCTGTCTGTCTGTCTGTCTGTCTGTCTGTCTGTCTGTCTGTCTGTCTGTCTGTCTGTCTGTCTGTCTGTCTGTCTGTCGTCTGTCTGTGTCTCTCTCTCTCTCTCTCTCTCTGTCTGTCTGTCTGTCTGTCTGTCTGTCTGTCTGTCTGTCTGTCTGTCTGTCTGTCTGTCTGTCTGTCTGTCTGTCTGTCTGTCTGTCTGTCTGTCTGTCTGTCTGTCTGTTGTCGTCTGTCTGTCTGTCTGTGTCTGTCTGTCTGTCTGTCTGTCTGTCTGTCTGTCTGTCTGTCTGTCTGTCTGTCTGTCTGTCTGTCTGTCTGTCTGTCTGTCTGTCTGTCTGTCTGTCTGTCTGTCTGTCTGTCTGTCTGTCTGTCTGTCTGTCTGTCTGTCTGTCTGTCTGTCTGTCTGTCTGTCTGTCTGTCTGTCTGTCTGTCTGTCTGTCTGTCTGTCTGTCTGTCTGTCTGTCTGTCTGTCTGTTGTCTGTCTGTCTGTCTGTCTGTCTGTCTGTCTGACTGACTGACTGACTGACTGACTGACTGACTGACTGACTGACTGACTGACTGACTGACTGACTGACTGACTGACTGACTGACTGACTGACTGACTGACTGACTGACTGACTGACTGACTGACTGACTGACTGTAAACAGGATGGAGGGCTTGGTGGAGTAGGGCCACGGCCTGTGACACCGCCCACCACACTGGGTGGTGTACAACTTTACACTACCCAGGGGATGGTGTAACAACAACATTGCCAGATCTTATAAACGCAGTGAGAGTAACGTGATCAAAAGTGGAAACTCTGGGCATGAACACATTTAAAAGTAATATCATACATTTAATGAAATGCATTAAAAAAGGAATTGGTCCACAGAAATATCAGTATCACCCCCGCTAACCTCTATGAGAGTATCTCGATTCAAAAGTTAATATTTTCAGTGCATCCAAATATATTGAATGAAACGCATTCGCATAAAGGTATTCACAGATCACTAGCCCTAAACTCTATGAGAAAACCTTTTTATTATCCAAGCATTTACCGAAAATATAAGATAATTATTAAATGTTCGAAAACATAAACATAACATTTGTTTGAACAGTTTTTGAAAAGAAGTTCAACCCAAAAATGAACCATAGATAAGATTTCTCCTGAAGTCTGGTTTTAGGAAGAGACAGAGAGGCTCGTCTGTCAGATGAGCCCTATTTCCTGGGGCTCTGTGGTTCAGAGCTGCCCAGTGTTTGTAGTGGGGCTGATCTGTCAGCATGTTGCCTCAGCCCGGACTCAGAACACAGGCAGAGTCCGTCACATGATGGGTGTTTTCGGGCTACGAGGAGCTCCGACTGCAGAGAGGCTGTCAGCTGGAGCCAGAAACAAAAAGGGATTCACAAAGTTCACAACTCGTTTTTAAAAATATCCAAGCCATGGGGAGGGGGTTCGAAGAGGAATTCGAACGAAATATGAAAACAAACTATAAGCCCATATTGAGTCTATTAATATTTATGCCATTAGAAATATGAAGATAGTCTTTTCACGAAGATGTACTGTCAACTGTTCTTCCTGACTTGACAATCTGTTCGAAATTACTTTTTTAATGGATTTTGTTATTGTAATGATCAAAGAGATTATTATAGACTCATACATATCTCCCCAATCTCATTCCTCAAATAAACGACACTGAACAGTTAGTCAGTCAGTCAAGGGCTAATCAGAGATCAAGCAATGTGCAGTATTCATTCATGGTAGTTAGTAACTCTAAGAAGAACAGATCATACATTCTGCAGTAAATTAATGGTAGTTAGTAACTCTAAGAACAACAGGTCATACATTCTGCAGTACATTCATGGTAGTATATTACTCGAAGATAAAACAGTTCATACATTCTGCAGTACATCTCTGAAATCTAAGATAATAACTCAAAATATAGAAGTAATCATCTGACCTAGCAGATCATTCGAACAAAACATCCTGGTGATAGAGATCCAGGTTCTCTATACAATAAATATTAAGTAAGTAAGATGTTGTATATTGCACCATTTACGAGCAAGCGTCTTTGGCGTTTACATTACCACAGTACATTACACATGGACACAGCCCGACCGACACTGAAAACACTAAAACATTACGAAGCACCAATCCGGTTCCCTCCAGTCTGAGACAAGCATACAGGATCTCCTGTCAGAGCTTAAAACTACAAATCCACTTTAGAACGTGACCACTTCAAGTTTTGAACACATGGACACGGCCAAGACCTGTCCAGGACCGTCAAAGTCCTCTTGGTGAAGCAATGTTAAAACGCCAAAGAGAATAACAGTCTTCAGATTCCAGCGTGAGTGGGACAGCGGGCAGGAACCTTGCCCACTGATACACCCTGGCATTGTTTACCCGTCTCTTGACTGACTCCGGGCTCCTTGGCGCTCTGTTGGTGTGTGTCTGTGTTGTTTGTTGATGTGCGTGTGTTGGTGTGTGTGTGTGCTGTGTGTTAGTGTGTAAGTGTGTGTGTGTTGGTGTGTTTGTGTGTTGGTGCATGTGTGTGTGTCGGTTTGTGCGTGCGCGTGCTTTTGTGCGTGTGTATGTGTTGGTGTGTTTGTGTGTGTGTCGGTTTGTGCGTTTGTGTGTGTTGGTGTGTTTGCATGTGTTTGTGTGTTGGTGCATGTGTGTGTGTCGGTTTGTGCGTTTGTGCGTGTGTGTGTGTGTGTGTTGGTGTGTTTGTATGTGTTTGTGTGTTAATCCAGTTTGTGTGTGTGTTGGTATGTTTGTATGTGTTTGTGTGTTGGTGCATGTGTGTGCGTCGGTGTGTGTGTTGGTGCATGTGTGTGCGTCGGTGTGTGTGTTGGTGCGTGTGTGTGTTGGTGCGTGTGTGTGCGTCGGTGTGTGTGTTGGTGCGTGTGTGTGTGTTGTTTGGTGCTAGACACTCTGCGTATTGTCATTCTGAGGGTTGATACGGTCGCCCCCGGTCGTGCAGGGCTGTGTGTTACTGCAGCGTAGGGACTCTGCTCAGCACTCTGGGTTTCCTGCTCAGCGCTCTGGGTCTTCTGCTCCAGGGCTGTCTTCATTCCTCTGACTAAGGACCAAGCGGCCGGGCCCTGGAGAGGGAGCGGACAGCGGAGCTATTGTCGCGGCGCTGCGCTGGAGCGGCGTCACGTCGTGTCACTCCGTAGTCGTGTCGAATGTGGGTCAGGCTGCGACACGTCCTCCGCTGCACCACGGAGACAGAGCGGCCTGTTGTTTGTTATACAAACTGTGTGTGTGTGTGTGTGTGTGTGTGTGTGTGTGTGTGTGTGTGTGTGTGTGTGTGTGTGTGCACGAACATGCCCTCTTGTGTGTGTGTGTGCATTGCATATGTGTGTGCTTTTCAGACGCATCTAAGTGTGTGTGTGTGTGTTGTGTGTGTGTGTGTGTTGTGTGTGGTGTGTGTGTTGTGTGTGTGCTGTGTTGTGTCGTGTGTGTGTGTGTGTGTGTGTGTGTTGTGTGTGTGTGTGTGTGGTTCCTCATGACTCTGGAGCTACAACAGCAGCCGTTTCCAGTCCATAACAGCAGACCTCCTTTTCGACCTGACACCCCTCCCTCTCTCTGACCTCCTCTCCTCTCTCACTATCCTGTCTCCTCTCCTTCTCCTATCCTTCTCCTATCCCTCTCTCTCCTCTACCTCTCTGACATTCCTCTCTGACCTCCTCTTCTGACCTGTCCTCTCCTTCTCCTCTCCTCTCCTCGTCTCCTCTCACCTCCCTCTCTGACCTCCTCTCCTCTCTGACCTCCTCTCTGACCTCTCTCCTCTCCTCTCCCTCTCCTCTCTCCTCTCCTCTCTGACCTCCTCTCTGACCTCCTCTCCTCTCCTCCCCTCTCTGACCTCCCTAGGTGTCCAATAAGATCAGTGTTGCCACCAAAGAGCGCGGCCCCTCACCTGGCAGAGCCTGAGGAGGGGCTGGGGCTTCAGTAAGGTCTCGCCCAGACCCCCCGGCGCCGAGGTCCGGACCCCCCCACCGCCATCGTCGGAGGGGTGGGGGCTGCACCCTCCTCTCTACAGGACCGGCAGCGCCCAGCCGGCCGGGTCCACCGCGAGGAGGGACGGCGTCTCACGACCGTCGCCGCGGGAGACCGCCTCCGTTGCCACGACGACCACCACCACGGACCCTGGTCCCGCACGACAAGGTCAGCTTCTCCTCCATCACCATCTGCTCCAAGAAGGTCACCAGGACGACCAGTCTGCCCCCTGACAACGACAACAACGTCCACAGGGCCGCCCCCCCCTCCCACCCGGGACAGCGGCCCCCCGGGGCCCCCGACTCCGTAACCCTGCGGAGGAAGGCACCGTCGTCAAGGTGACGGAGCAGAGGATGACCTCCAGCCTCCGTCCCGTCCGCCGCCACCGCGCTGGCTCGGAGGCCGTCCCCCGACCGCGTCGCCCCTGGCGACGGTCGCCAGGGCGACGCGGCGGTTCCACCGGAGGAAAGCCACGGTCATCAAGGTGACGGAGCGCCGGGAGAGCTACAGCGCGGCCGTCACCCCCGGCAAACCGGCCGCCCCCACTACCGACACAGCTACACGGAGGGGGTCTACACGGAGGACAGCGTGTGGCGCCAGGGGCCCCAGGGACACCAGGGGCCTCAGGGGCCCCAAGAGCGCTACGTAGGACCCCCACAGAGGGGGCCCTTCCAGCGAGGGCCCCCAGAAGACCGGTGGGGCCCGGTGGCACCGCAGGGGGGCGACCCTGGGGAGGGGCGGGGGGGACCGCGCCCTGCACCGGTCCACGCTCAGCCTGGTGCTGAGTGGGGGGGGGGAGCCCCGCCCCGCGCTGCCCCCCCCCGCCCGGGGCCCGGGCCGCCGGGGGGGCGACGGCCGGGTCACGGCCCCGACCGGTGAGTTGCTACGGCAACGTGTTTGGACACACTGAGGCTGCACATGTTGCCGTGGCGACCAAGCCTTGCCTGACCAGGATGCTGAGCTGGGGGAACGTCCTACCACAGCAGGCCAGGAGCATCCCCCCCCAGCCCAGCGGGGGTGGAGGAGGTGGGGGTGGGGGTGGTGGAGGTGGGGGTCTTCCCAGCTCCGACGGGGGTCCCGGAGCCAAATGGAGACGGGAAAGAGGGTACGGTTCACGTCGTGTCGCGCAGGGCATCGCTGACACTCCTCAAACCCCCAGGTAGCTTTGACACACACTCTGGTACACACTCTGGTACACACTCTGCTACGCACACTCTGCTACACACACTCTGCTACACACACTCTGCTACACACAATATGGCAGACTGTATCTCCAGGACTTCTGTTGGCGGAGAAAGATGTCTAAATATGCCTCAGTATACCTTTTTAAAATTGTTGTGTGTGGGCTGTTTCCTCCCTTTCGGTCCTCCTTTGTGTGTTGGTGTGCGTGTGTGTTGTGCGTGGGTGTGTGTGAGCATGGCTGGCGTCCAGTGAGTGGCGTCATTGAAACGCACGGTGCGTATCTGTCACAACATTAGCACTGAGAGGGGGGGCTTCCTCTCTCCTCTCTCTCTCTCTCCTCTCTCTCCTCTCTCTCTCTCTCTCTCTCTCTCTCTCTCTCTGATATCTCGCCCTCTCTCTCTCTGTATCCCGCCCTCTCTTTCTTGTTCGCTCATCATTCTCTCTCTCTTCCTCATTTCCACCTTCTCTTGTGTTTCCCACGCATCGTTCTGCATACAGAGTCTTCTCAGGGGACCTGGGTTGCTGCGCACACTGAAGCATTGTGTGGGTTTCTGTGTGCGTGTGCCGGGAGATTGTGTGTTTCTGTGTGTGAGTGATTGCGTATGTATGCCGGGAGGGATTATGATTTACCTGTGTGAATGTGTTCGAGAGAGAGTGTGTGTGTCGATTGGGAGGGAGGAGTGTGTGTCAGAGAGAGAGAGAGAGAGAGAGAGAGAGAGAGAGAGAGAGAGAGAGAGAGAGAGAGAGAGAGAGAGAGAGAGAGAGAGAGAGAGAGAGAGAGAGAGAGAGAGAGAGAGAGAGATTTACTTGTCTGTGTGTGGGCAGGCTCTCTTTTTCTATAATTACATAAAATCGTTCTGTCTGTTCTAAAAGCATCTTCTGTAGCTGGCTCTGTCAGAAAGTCCGGAAGGCGAATCGACTCCATGAAGGAGTCGACATGGAACAGGTTATTCTTTCCCCTGCACCCTTATTACCCAGCCTGCTGTGAAATTCATAATTAGTATTTAATCACATTCATCAAGAGTATCATCTATTAATTACCCAAAGCCTGGGGCCGCATCATTTCAATTTAACGTTTAAGAACGTCTTCCCACAGACAAGGTGGCCCATTAAGGAAAATCTATTACTCCTTGGTCTCCACCGTCCCAAGGTCAGGAATTAAACAGGGCCTGGGGCTGCGCTTTGGAATGAAGGAAACTTATGAGGAATGCCCCGTGATTAAAAAAAACGCAGCCGTAAAGAAATCCTCAACTTCGAGGAGAACATGCTCTGGAAACGTTGTCAGGAAAGACAGTGAAAAAGTAATGTGGGGCCGAAACGACCGTTTTAAGACCAATGGCGTCAAGCAGAACCAACCTAGCATCTCGTTTGTGGGAACTGTAAGGCACTCAGAGCGGCACTCTGCTCCCTTTCAGGCGCCGGCTCGACGCGGTCCGCCCAGGACATCCTGGCCCTCAACGCGGCGGCAATCATCGCCAATATTAAACTCCAGAGACAGCTGAAGAACCCTGAAGATGGCCGCCCGGCGAAGGATGCAGCCGCCTCCTCTTCCCTCCAAGGAAATGAAGGTTGGAATGACTTCTCGGCCCACCCACGGGCGTAATTGTTTTGCTTTTCCCTTGTTGGAAATATTGTTTGTGTATAAAGAGAGGAACTCTCTCTCTCTCTCCATCATATTCTTACCAAATGCTTTTCCCTCTCATGCTTTCCTCTCTCTCTCTTTCTCTCTTTCTCTCTCTCTCTCTCTCTCTCTCTCTCTCTCTCTCTCTCTCTCTCTCTCTCTCTCTCTCTCTCTCTCTCTCTCTCTCTCTCTCTCTCTCTCTCTCTCTCTCTCTCTCTCTATTGAAATGTGACAGGTTTGTTTAAAGAGCCAACGCAGTAATCGATCGATGTCGTATTGATATTCGAGTCCCTCGCTAAATGAATTATGTTGCTTCGCACACGGAGCTTGGTATGGATCGCACACCCGACAGCTAGGAAAAACAACATGACCTTTGTGGTTTCGCTGTCTTTGCAGACGGAGTCGTTGGGAAAGTGGAGAAATCAAACCCCGGTCAGAAGCTGGTTGGACGCCCGTCCCCTGATCCCCAGCAGCCCGACCAGAGCCCCTCACTGAAGGTACCGTCTGAAAGTCTGTAGGATTGAAGAGTCCGATCCTTCAGCAGAAACGCTATTGATCGATGGATATATAGATAGATGGAGGGATAGATTGAGGGATAGATAGATAGATGGATAGGTACTTCATTCATCCCCTTGGGGAAATTAAGGAATCCAGTAGCTCATGAAGTCAGTCAATAGACTAGATAGACTAGATAGAACAATTGACAAAAAGAAAAAATGGACAAACAGTAAAATCATCAAATAAGTCAATAAAAAGTGAGCAATATTGCACATAATTGAAATTGCATATTAAAAGAGCCAGAGGTTGATATTAATAAATTAATGAATAAATAAACTGATAAAAGCTTTGTGTTATTGTGCCGCGGCGGCCCCAGTGGTCCCAGTGGTCCCAGTGGGTCCAGTGGTCCCAGTGCTCCCAGTACTCCCAGTGCTCCCAGTGGGTCCAGTGGTCCCAGTGGTCCCAGTGCTCCCAGTACTCCCAGTGTTCCCAGTGGGTCCAGTGTTCCCAGTGCTCCCAGTACTCCCTGTGTTCCCATTGGTCCCAGTTGGTCGAGCGTCCCCAGTGGTCCCAGTGGTCCCAGTGCTCCCAGTACTCCCCGTGTTCCCAGTACTCCCCGTGTTCCCAGTACTCCCCGTGTTCCCAGTACTCCCCGTGCTCCCAGTGCTCCCGGTTCTCTGGTTGTGTTCACAGGAGGCCCTGGAGCGCTCGCGGCCCGGGTTCATCGCCCGCTCCCAGGACCGGGTCGAGACCCTGCGGCGCCGGACGCAGGAGAGGCGGAGGAGGCCGGCGGCCCGCCCCCCAGCGGGGGCCCCGCGGGGGGGGGGCCCATCGGGGCCGACCAGGAGCCGGCCGCCCCCCCTGGACGCCTCACTGAGCGGTACGCTACCGGCCTCTCCGTGTGTGTGTGTGTGTGTGTGTGTGTGTGTGTGTGTGTGTGTGTGTGTGTGTGTGTGTGTGTGTGTGTGTGTGTGTGTGTGTGTGTGTGTGTGTGTGTGTGTGTGTGTGTGTGTGTGTGTGTCTTTTAACTGCGTGGTGACGGGAACGAGGCGTGTCCTCCCCGCTGTCCCGTTACCACACACCTTGTTGGCACGACAACAAGAGCTGGCGACGGGAACACGGACACAACTCGTTCCCGCCACCAGCTGCCATGGCGACGTGCCACGCATTTAAAGACCTGTGTCTTTTCTGTCTCCCCCTGTAGACACACACACACGCACACACGTACACACACGTACGCGTACACACACGCACGCTCACACAGGCACGGCCCAGCACACACACGCATGCAGGCACATACGAACACACACAAACGTGCACAGACACACACACACGGGCACACGCAGACGAACAAAGAGAAACACACACACAGGGGCACCAATCGTCGACACACAAACAAACATGCAAGCAAACTCAAAGGCGGACACAAGACATCACGGAGGAGAAGACGGGGGAGAGAGACAAAGGGGGGACAGAGGGAGGGGGGAGATAAGACGCCGCTTGGCACGGGGGGGGTTGCTGGTGGGACGCAAGGCGGGACACTCGACGGGGGGGGGGCGGGGCGGGGCGCTGACGATAACACTGGCAGGGCGGCCGGGACGCTCAGCACTTTGTTCAATCATGAGGGGGAGACTGGGAGGGGGTGGCTGGGGGGGATGCTGCAGGCGGGAGCTGCGGGGGGCAGGGTCTGCAGAGGAAACCCCCCCGGAGAACGTCCCCTTCGTTGGGAAGCGTTGCGTCACCCTGTGATAGGATGGATGGATGGATGAGAGGAGATGCCCTGGTTGGTCAGGATTAAGGCGGGAGCGGTCTTAACTCTAAAAGGTTGCTTGTTATCCAACAGATTATACTCAAATAATAGATTCATAACCGTAGTTCCAGCGCCTTGAAAGGCGTTGGATCACTCATTGATAGTGCCTTGCTGGTGTGGAGCTGGTTACCATGGTTCCCGTAGGTGTTTGTACATTTAGCCACCAGTAAGCCAATCTCTGGTTCATCTCCTCCAGTCCACAGAGGCAAGGGCTAACTAGGCCCCTCTGGTGAGGCCAGACAGCTACAAGGTGCCCCCTGGACACACTGCCCACCAGTGGCGGTTGTACGTCCGGTTACGCCCCGGGCAAGACTTCCTCCCTGCAGCCCACTGCACAACGTGTGTTGATCTGTAAAGCACCCGATGCACTCTGTCCCCCTGCCCTATTGTAATAATTTATCCAAAGTCGTTAAAGACGGTAATAGATGGTAAAAGGGGATTTCACGGCTGAGTCGTTTTCAGTCAAATCCCTGTGAAGAGATGCTTTTATCGCTGTGACCCCGAGGACGTTGATGAGGAAGATAACGATGAGGAAGATGGGGGCCAAGAGGACTACATCATATGCATATTGCTGTTTAACATATCATTTTTATAATTTTGTCATTTTAAAATGTTATAATTTTGTTCCATAATAGGTGCTCACTGTGGCTGCTGCTGTTTCCTTGAGAGATACCACAGCTAATTCCTGCCCTCTAGGGGCTGACGCTGAAACAGCATGGAACACAAGTACAGTCTGCAGTCACATTTATGTGATATCAGGGCAAACCGAGTTTATTACCGATCGTTAGAGCTAAATCATTACGTTAAAGAAAACAGACGGAATCAAACCGTCCAAATGAGTCCTAGAAGCACCAGAAACCTTAGATGTATAGCTTTATAGATACCTTCATACAAAACCATCGGAAACAAGCACAACAGACGATAATGTCGGTCAGACAAGGGTAATGTGTGGTGAGGCTGTTCCATCCGAGGCAAAAGGCTCTGGGTTTGATTCCTGATGTCTGCAGCTGACCTGTAGGTATCCCTGAGAAACATTGACCGCCTCTTCCCTCTTCACCTGCTTCCAAACACCAAGTATCTGAATTCCCTGTTGGACTCCATTTGTATTTATTTCCACAGACCTTAATCACATCTAGAACAACTGAAAGGGCTGGGATTTAACTGCTAAAAGTGTCCTTTAAATAGGACAGAAAATGCAAATAGTAGGCTAATAAATAAACTAACACTGAAAGCGATAGCTGATTGGCCCGGAGCCTGCTGGTGGAGAGGTTGAGTTTCCCAGGTCGCTGAACGTTCACACCTGCACACTCCGTTTGATAAGAGCGGTGAGCTGTCAGTTTCACTCAGAGCCCGGGGAACCCGGTGAGTCAGGCCCTCAGCTCAGCATAACGTGTGTGTGTGTGTGTGTGTGTGTGTGTGTGTGTGTGTGTGTGTGTGTGTGTGTGTGTGTGTGTGTGTGTGTGTGTGTGTGTGTGTGTGTGTGTGTGTGTGTGTGTGTGTGTGTGCATGTGTGTCGCGTGTGTGTGCATGTGTGTCTATATGTCTGTGTGTGTGTGCATGTTTGTCTATATTTCTACGTGTGCGTGTGTGTCTCTGTACGTGTACGTCTGCGTGTGTGTGTGTTTGGTTGTCTGTGTGTGTGTGTGTGTTTGTGCCTCCCAGATAACCTCTCCAGACGGAGAGACGGAGCCGTAACAGTGAGGGAGGAGGAGCCTAGGAGCCTGCAGTGAGTCCGCCTCCATCTCTCTCCCTGGCAGGATGTCAAAAACTCACTTCCTGTCCCCCGTATCTCGTCCCCCGACGCCGCCCCCCTCAATCTGTCTCCGATGTGGCGAATCCCGTAGCGATATGAACAGAATGTCAACCAGGATCGATTCTCTCTCTCTCTCTCTCTCTCTCTCTCTCTCTCTCTCTCTCTCTCTCTCTCTCTCTCTCTCTCTCTCTCTCTCTCTCTCTCTCTCTCTCTCTCTCTCTCTCTCTCTCTCTCTCTCTTCCTCCCCCCCCCCCCCCCCCCCAGTCCTCCTCGTTCCTCCAGACAGGAGACACATTTTATCCGCTGAATGATTCTGTATCCCTCTCTTGCTGTGACTGTTTTCAGTGTGAACTGAACTGAATCTCATTGAGCCACGAAGCCAATTATCTCTGTGTACACAACTCCAACAAATCGACTCAGTCAGCACACATACTGACACACACACTATTTATTCCTTTGCTGTAGCACAGGGGTCTCAAAATCAACTTACCTGTGGGCCGCTGGAGTTAGAGTCTTGGTCATCAAGTATTCTACAAAAAAGGGAGCACAACTGACCCAATCTAAGTTAATGATCGGGCTATAAATAGAACACGTTGGCTATGTAATCGCTGACAACACGGGACCTTTCATAGTGCTTGGTGGAAACCGGGACATTTTAGTGTCAACAACGCTGACAACAACGCGCGGGCCGCACTAACACTTAACTTTGATGTCAAGTAGGGGGCCACAAAATATCATCCCACGGGCCTCAATTGGCCCCCGGGCCGCGAGCCTCAATTGGCCCCCGGGCCGCGAGCCTCAATTGGCCCCCGGGCCGCGAGTTTGAGACCCCTGCTGTAGCAGATCCTAGTGTCAATATAGACAATATTGTGAAAAGTCATGGGGTCAAACCTTTACGGCCCTTCTCCCATACCTAAAATCTATTTCAGTGGCATTCAGATACAGCCTTCGATTACTGTATAAAATACATTTATATTTCATATAGATTAGAGCTTAATCGCTTACAATACCTCCTAGGTAGCATTCTCCATATAGAAACTCTTCTCCATATAAATAACCGTATTTTGGCGGACACTTCCTCTGTCCATCCGTGTCCGGTAACGAGCGGTTTGTTTTTGCGGTCAGCAGCCCCCCCTCCGGGCCGTCTGCGGGGGAGAGGAGCAGGAAAGAGGTCGCCAAGAGGGAGGCGTGCCTGGCCAACCGACGGCGAGTGGAGCTCTTCAAGAAGGTAATATCCCCGCCGGGTTGAGCGACGCCGCCGTGAGAGACGGGGGAGTGTGAGCGGGAAGATGGATAATTGGACGGAGCGATCAATCCAGGCGTGGGTTTAATGCGAAGCGGACTCCGGTCCCTTTCACTCGATCGGTTCCGAGGAGTCAATCAGTCGCTGGATTGATGGGTGCAGATACATTTGTTCCCGGCTTGACTCTGATTTAAATCCCTTCCTTAATCAATCAGTCTATTTATTGATTATGGTTAGTTAGTGATAGGCTGACTTGTGGTGTTGAAATAGCAAATCATGGAAGCTGTTATGGAGGAGATGTGAGGGTTTGGTGAGTGCAGAATAGAACCAATTAATGCACCTTTTCCTCGATTAACTTATGACACAGGGTATGCAATTCTAAAAACAAATAATAATATAAAATGAGCCACTATCGACATGGGACCGAGCTCATATGTTATATGACGTAAGCCTAGTTTTCTGTTTATATGACGCTTAAAAAAAATGATATTAAGAGTTTGTCAAATAATTAGCCTGGTCATGAGCCAGAAATCAAGCTCAAGGGTACTATGCTGAGCTTATTATTTATTATTGCGAGAACTTAATCTTGAATTGTTCAATCATAAATATCATGTTCAACCAGAGATCTCTGACATTTGACCCCATGCGTTGGTCGCGGCAAAAAAAATCAAACAGGTTATCGTTGCTCTAAAGCAAACTCCATCTCTAGCTTGTTCCTTCAGTTATAGGCCTATTGCACTCAAAATGCAAATGGCCGTTGCATGCAAATGAACCTCATCCTACCATTTATCTATGTGCCACTACAGAACATCTTGTTTTACCACCCGTCTGTTATCTCTACCGTCACCCAACCTTTAGTGTTTTAATACTCTAATAATTGTTCTACTGTGTTGAGACATTATTTTATTATAGACATTATTAGTGTGTGTGTGTGAGAGATGCTCTTCTGAATGACTTCTGAACGATGTCTGACTCCTCTAGCTCTCCTTCTACTTCAGAGGCTGTTGGATCAAATCCTCCACAGAAACCACCTCTGACCAGAGCGGATGGAGGATGGATCGTCTCCACAATCCCCCCCCCCCCCCCCCCCCCCCTCTACCCCACCTCTAGAAAAAGAGACGGAGCGAACCAAAGTTTGAAAATCAACCAAATTACCTAGTGTTACCATGTTGCTGTATATCACACTTTACTTACAAGTATCCCTTTTGTGGAATCAAAATGGACAAATTGATGTTTAGTATTATCTTTGGGTTACATGCAGAACTGTCTGGCTTTGGTTTGAATCTTTGGCAACACACTGGCTGTGCAGGCAGTGTATTCATTTTGCTTACCAAACAGTGCATTTGTCAAACACAGAGAAGACAGCTTTGAATTTTAAGGACGGCTTTCTGAGAGGACAGCCAGAAGTAGAACGGTGTTATGAATGCTTAAGAGAGGATTTTAATATTGGGGATTGTGTGATATTGTCTATACACTCTTGAAATGTTATATATTGTTTGATATAATATCATGTTGATACAAATATTGCCGAGCTATTGTGTAATTTAGGACATTTTTATTATCAATTGAATAAAGCAATGGAAAGAGGAAGTAAATAATGACATGATGACAGGGTCCCCTCTCCTTGGTGGAGGGCTGGTGGACTGACTGATCTCTGGTGTTTCATTCCAGAGCACAATAATACTGACGTGACCAAGAACCACTCATATAAAGACACAAGACAAACCATACTTCAGTCATTTAAAAAATGAACACAAACACATTTGAGAGGAGCGTATCTTGGTCAGGATAAAAACACCCGATGAAGATGGGCCAGCATTTTCAGGAGTTAATACCTTATGGAGATTTTCATTGCCAGCCATTTACTTTTACTTTAAGGGGATTTAAAATGGTGTTTTCCTTTGTCATTTCTAAAGCAATTTGCTGTGTGAACCCGAAACAGGAGTACTCTCCTGGCTCGGTCACATGGGGGTGTTAGTGGTTAGGGCGGAGAGGGGGTCGAGGTGGAACTCTGTTTAGCTTTAAACATAGAAGCGGTTTAGAGTGGCGGCTGATGGAGGACTATGATACAGGGATTCAAATAAGCAATCAATGAAATGGAAGGCTGCGGTGAAAGTTTCGTAATTCAAAAGAAAATTAACAATGAAGGAATCCTTCACAAATATTTAAGGCGAGCTCTTTGTATGTGTTTGTTTAGTTTTGAAAACAGCATTCAACAGAAAAATGACACCCGATGGCCTCTAGATCAAGCAGAAGTAGAACGGAACGGCACTGAAACACTCAGGTGTGGAGGCTGGCTGGTTGAAGCAGCCTCACCTGTCCGAGTCTGACCCCCACCACCCTGTGTCTGTTATCATGAGGAGCGCAGTTATCGCCACCTCGGTGCGGTGTGAAACTGACATTGTTACAACTGTCTAATGAACACTGGCGGCTGTGAGGGCCTTCCTCATTCTCCACATCATCTTAAAACACAAGCAAACGAAAATAGTGCAATTCAATCTTCATGGCTAAACACCAATCCCTAATACCTTATTTATCTTCACTGCGTCTGGAGTTTGTTGAGGTGTAACTTTTTTAAGTTAGTGTTTCGATTCATGGTGTCTGCGATTTTTTGGAGGTGTAAAAAAAAACACCCCAGTGCGATGAAGCCATTCAGCATTTTGAGTGCAGACCCCTAGACGTCCAATCAGAGCGGGCCACCAGTAATCTAGGTCTGTTGCCTGAAGCCTGGATCAGCTCCTTACCACTGAGAGAGAGAGAGAGAGAGAGAGAGAGAAAGAGAGAGAGAGGGGGAAAAGCATATGGTAAGGATATGATGGACTCGACTGTTGATTCTGAACGCCGGTATCTTATTGCTTGTTTGAATGATGCATGAGGCTCCGACTCAGAGCTGTCCTGGCCATCTCTCTGCCTGGCTCCACTTGAAAATCCCCCAGACTTGTCTGTCACTTATTTTTCCTTCTCAAGATAAGTTTTTCCAAAAACATTAACACTTTAAAGGTCGTCACTCAGAGGTTGTTCAAAGTGTTTTTGCTTGTACAGCTATACCTCTTGCAGTATATCTAACTGTCCTCCTGAAATGGTCCCACTACACCCACCGATAATAACAAACAATGAGCCCATAAAAGAGCAAGCAAACGATCAAAACCAACTAACAGTTAAAGAGTTAGAGTACAAACGACCTGAACTAATTAACAACACTCGGCATATGAAAGAGCTAGCCACATGGATGTGCACTTAAAAATAGTACTTAGCATTGTGTAGCATCTTATCCTAGCTATCTTTGTTGCATACGGGGAATGGGTTAACCTAGAGATTGTAAGAGCTTGGCACTCGGTTCTATGAACATCCTTACTGTACCAACAGAGATATATTGTGGTTTCTCTTCTTCTGACAAATGTACTCATTGTAAGTGTAAATGTTAAATGTAATTCACAATCAAGTTTAGTTTTTAGCAAACTCTTTGTGAATGGTCTTTCCTTCCTAGTTGAGTCCTTGGTTTTAGTCTTCCTAATGTTGTGCTTGATTAGCTGGAGGTGACTGCATGCACTTATGTAAGTCTCTCTGGATGAAAGCGTCTGCTAAATGCCCTAAAGGTAAACGTGAACCGAAAGGTAAAGGTAGGTCCTCACAGGTCCAGGTCCAGCCCCAGCAGACTGGTCCCGTTCACGGCCAGGATACGGTCCCCCGGGACCAGCTTCTCACAGCGGCCGGCGGGGGAGTCCGGGATCACGGCCCGGATGAAGATCCCCGTTGTCCTCAGAGAGGGGTCCTGGACCAGCAGGGGTCAAAGGTCAAACAGGGAGGAGGACGGGTTAAGGATCAACACGTGTGCCTGATAGTCACCTTCAGAGGACTGGAGAGAGGAGGACATTTGTGTGTGCGTGTGGGCATTTAAATGTTACATTTACATTTTATATTTAGGGCGCTTAGCAGATGCTTTTATCAAAAGCGACTTACAATAAGTGCATTTGTCAGAAGAAAGAGAAACAACAACATATCGCTGCCGTTGCAGTAAGGATGTTCATAGAACCAAGTGGCAATCACTTGCAATCACTAGGTTCACCCATTCCCCGTATTCAACAGAGATAGCTAGGATAAGACGCTACACAAGTGCTGTTTTAAAGTACAAGGACATACAACATACAATGAGTGCGTTAAAGGGGTGTGGGGGCGTAAGGGGGGAGGACATGTGTTTGTGTGTGCTGAAGATTAAACATACAATTCAATTTAAACTGCTTTAAACCTCCACTTGTTCTGTACGTGTTTTATAGGGCCATCACTATTAACCACTTTCTGACCGTAACTTTTTATGGGTTTGAAATATATTCAGATGTGATCTTTAAATGGCATCTTTACCGACACAGGCTTCTGGCCACGATACAGCGAAACTGTTTCTCAGCTGAGCAGGGCTTTGCCGCCACGCAATCCAAGGAGCTTAAGGGAAATTAGTTTGTGGTCCACACCAAACAAAGGAGCTCCTTCTTGGAGTGGTAAATACGTAAACTTGAATCCCCCTAACCGTAGCCCTTTAAGAGCCTCAGGTGCTGTTCAGTATCTGACCAGCAGATGGTGGCGTTCTCAAGGTCTAGTCTGACTGATGGAGGAGGAACGTTGGAAAGGTGAACTCCGGGATGTAAGTAACGGACAAACGAAACGATCAACCGTTTCCTCAACTTCTTGTGTAACGGACAATGAGTTTTATTGAGAACAACTGGCGTGTTAACGATGAAACTGATTTCTGATTGCAGCAGCTTCTCAACTGCTCTCAAACAGCTGAGATAACGAGTCAGTGCCAAAACAAATCGTTTATCTGACGATGTGATTCATAATGACCACTGGGAGGCGGTCCCCTTCACCCCTCTCTCACACGTGGACGCTTCCCACCACATGAAGGTTCCTCAGGGACACACACGAGAACCCGCCTGGCCTGGCTGAGGAACGCTCTCTGTGTCTGAGAGTGGCTCTGACGCTCTGCGGTCGAACCAAACCCGATCCGGACGGAGCTGGAGCCAGGGTTTCCGAGCCACTCTCCTCCACCGCGAGTCGGTTCTCCTTCAACTCACCCGCGCGTCGACCAGAGCCAGGCCAAGCCCCCGCTCCCCCCGCTCCAGCTCCAGACTGAAGACCAGGTCCTCCTCCTCCTCCTCCTCCTCTTCCTCCTCCTCTTCCTCCTCCTCTTCCATAAGCGCTCCGATCACTGATCTCCGGTCCGACGTCAACGCCGCCAGGAATTCCGACACCAGGCTGCCTTGAGATGGAAAGAGAAAAGCCAGATGGATCGCTTATTGAACCCTCTCTCTCCCTCATCCTCCCCCCCCCCTGGCTCGGTCGATCGGGGCTTTTACCTTCCTCGTGGACCTCCTCCGGGGCAGAGAGCCAGACGGCCTTCTCCCTCTCCTCCCTCTCCTCCCCCTCCGCCTCCCCTGTGTGGGGCGGCTCCTCGGTGATGACCAGCTCAATGTCGCGGGGGGGGCTGGGGGGGGCGAGGAGACGGGACGCCACCGCCGTCGATGACCTCCAGACACTCCCCACCCTCTCCTCCTCTCGCCCACCTCCTCCCCTGACCTCCTCCTCTTCCTCGCTCCTCCCACCTCCTCCACGTCTCCCCCTCTCCTCGCTCCTCCCACCTCCTCCCCTGACCTCCTCCTCCTCCTCCTCCTCCTCCTCCTCCTCCTCCTCCTCCTCCTCCTC
>NC_079429.1:5024779-5062279 GCF_026213295.1 Gadus chalcogrammus
GGGCGGGGCCGGCGGTGGATTGGGCGTCGGCCAGGAGACAGGGCATGCCGGGCATGTGGGTCTCCTGATGGGCATCGGTCACGTCCTGAGAGGGAAAAGGATTAAAAATGGAGAACACACACTCATTACTCATTACTCAAGACCCCCCTGTTCAGAGTTCACCTACTCTTTCAACCTCCCCCTCTTACATACTTATTGTATGTTGTAATGTACGTTCTGGCAGTTAATGTACGCACTTTTTGTATGTTGTACGTCCTGGCATTTAATGTACGATCTTATTGTATGTTGTACGTCCTGGCACTTAAAAATAGTACTTTCTATCATGCAGCATCTTATCCTAGCTATCACTGGAATGGGTTAACCTAGCGATTGCTAGTGCTTGACACTTGGTTCCATGAACATCCTTACTGTACCGACAGCGACACATTGTATTGTTTCACTTTCTTCTGAAAAGGATACTTATTGTTAGTCGCTCTGGATAAAAGCGTCTGCTAAACGCCCTCAATGTAAGTATGCAAGTAAATATCTTCACAAATTACCCAAACCCTTTCCCAGGAAACCGGAAGATTCCCACTTTTTGAATTCCCGTCACACATTTTCTTGACGGAGAACTCTCGAGTGTTCTCCGTCAGATCTCCTTTGTACCTCGGACGCCACGGCGGAGGGGTTCTTGAAGAGGAACAGGTAGGACTGTCCCAGGCCGATGACATCACCGGGGTGAAGCTCCGCCTCCTTCTCCAGCACCTCTCCGTTGCAGGTCACCAGGGCATCGCCGCGGGGCCGGAGCAGAGTCGGCCCCCCGGGGCCCCCCCTCCGTCGCAGGCAGCAGTGCCGGGCGCGGATGTCAGGGGCGAACAGAGGGATGTCAAGCTTCAACCCTTCACCCTGCTGCTCACTGCCTCGGCCAATCACGGTGCTCGGTCCCGTTACCAGGTAGATCACAAACTCCTGTGGAGGGCAACTTTTTAGTTAGAAATAACAACAGACTTTAAATGAAAGTAATAGATATAATACTGCATTACTGCATAACTATTAATATTTGATTTCATGAGCATCCTCAAAAGCATCAAGCTTGATGAAGGAAACTGGTTGTGATTCATTAATCTCATTGGATGGCGTGGAGCAGAATAAGCCTCATTATGCTCAGTCTGATACTTCTTGGGGTGTCTTTCGCTTTCAAAAGGGTCTTTTTCACAAATTCCCTAAACCCCCGGCAGCAATTAACAAGGGGGTTGATTATTTTCTCAGTTGCAAAGTGTGAGTCTGTGTGTGGGTGTGTTTGAATGTGTTTGAGTGTGTTTGAGTGTGTTTGAGTGTGTGTGCGTGTGTTTTTGTGCATGTGTATATGTGTGTGTGTGCATGTGTGACTGTGTGTGTGTGTGTGTGTGTGTGTGTGTGTGTGTGTGTGTGTGTGTGTGTGTGTGTGTGTGTGTGTGTGTGTGTGTGTGTGTGAGTGCGTGTGTGTGAGTGTGTGTGAGTTTGCGTATGCGTGCGTGTGAGTGTGTGTGTACACGCGTGCGTGTAAAACCCTCTCTGTTGCCAGCTGCCCAACCTGGTAGGCCAATGATAACCAGACAGGAAGCAGTGCCACAGTTTTCTCTTTCTGCTTCCTGTCTGGTGTTTTCACACACTGTTTTTCTTTTCCCTTTTGTAACCACAAGCTGGCCTTGACCCAGGACGGCCCGCAAGCAACGGTCTTTCCCTCCCCCACTACGGTATCTCCCCCCCCCCCCCTCCTACACCCACGATATCTCCCCCCTCCTCAGCCACGGTATCTCCCTCCCCCCCTATGGTCTCTCCCTCCCCTCCTACGGTCTCTCCCTCGCCTCCTACACATACGGTCTCTCCCTCCCCTCCTACGGTCTCTCCCTTCCCCTCCTACGGTCTCTCCCTCCCCTCCTACGGTCTCTCCCTCCCCTCCTACGTTCTCTCCCTCCCCTCCTACGGTCTCTCCCTCCCCTCCTACGGTCTCTCCCTCCCCTCCTACGGTCTCTCCCTCCCCTCCCGGCAGCCACAGTCTATATCCCATCCCTCTGTGGTTCTTTCCAAGGGGACATTGTTTTCTTTAAACATTACTACCTGCCATAATATTGTTCTGACACACCTGACATCATAGCGAGCCCACGCCCAAACTACTACCAACAGGTCGATGGTCAACGCAGCGTGCTACTTTATCAGCAGAAACATTCTGGTGCACGTGTGTGCATGTGTGTGTTTGTGGTATGGGGTGCATGTGTGTGTGTGTGTATGTGTGTGTAGCGAGTGTGGTGTTAGGGGCGCCCCTGCCTGGGTGTGTACCCATGGACACAGGGTTCAGACTGCGGGGGGGCAGGCAGGGTTTGTAGCGGGTCGGGGGGACGTGAGCGTAGGAATACCTTCAATAGAAGGTACTATTCCAGTTCTGGCAAGGGATAGAGTTGTCTCCATGCGTCAGACCCGGCTTTATAAAGGTTCAGTACACATGAGGAGAACATGAGGAGGTGCATGAGGAGAGACATGAGGAGAACATGAGGAGGTACATGAGGAGAACATGAGGAGAGACATGAGGAGAACATGAGGAGAACATGAAGAGAACATGAGGAGAACATGAGGAGAGACATGAGGAGAACATGAGGAGAACATGAGGAGGTTCATGAGGAGAACATGAGGGGTACATGAGGAGAACATGAGGAGAACATGAGGAGGTGCATGAGGAGAACATGAGGAGAACATGGGGAGAACATGAGGAGAACATGAGGAGGTACATGAAGAGAACATGAGGAGAACATGAGGAGAACATGAGGAGAACATGAGGAGAACATGAGGAGAACATGAGGAGAACATGAGGAGGTGCATGAGGAGTACATGAAGAGAACATGAGGAGGTGCATGAGGAGGTGCATGAGGAGGTGCATGAGGACGTACCTCCAGCGGCCTGTAGCCCCTCAGCAGCAGCAGGTACGGGCCGTCCCGGGGCGGGCGGACGGTGTACCGCGTGCCGCTGTCCTCGCTGCTCTCTGTCTCCGACTCCCCTCTCCCCCCTCCCTCCCCCCTCAGCTGCTCCTCTCGCCCCCTCTGACAGAGGCTCTCTGTGTCCGCCCCCGCCCCCCCGTTGGGGGGAGCGCCATTCAGGCCGCGGCCCCTCGTGTTGGGGGCAGGGTTGTGGTTCCGGTCCAGCCTGTGGTTCTGGTTCTGCTTGTGGTTCTGCTTGTGGTTGTGGTGGTGGTCGGCCTGGTGGAGGTGGAGGGGCGGTGGAGGTGGTGGAGGTGTCGAAGGTTGAGGCTGCGGCTCGGCGGGGACGTCCAGCAGGTCCATCTCGCTCCGGCTCCTCCACAGGCTGGGCCCCCGGAGGCCACTGGCCTTCTCGAAGAGGGTGGAGGCCACCCGGGAGCGGCTCTTCTGCAGCCTGCGGGCCTGGGCGTTGATACCTGGGGAGAGACACACACACAGACACACACAATCGCACAGGCACACACACAGACACACGCACACACACACACACACACACACACACACACACACACACACACACACACACACACACACACACACACACACACACACACACACACACACACACACACACACACACACACACACAGGAGATATGATGGGTTTAATGTCACGGTACAGCCCCGTTCAGCAGCCCCTAGACTGAGGTTAGAGTTGGCATTGTAGTACAGCATCAGGACTGTTGGCTGATAGGAGGGTGTATGTGTGTGTGTGTGCGTGCGTGCGTGTGTGTGTTCATGTTGGTGTGTGTGTGTGTGCATTGCACGGTGGTTTGTGTGTTTGTTTGTGTGTGCATGTGTGCGTACATGTATTTGTGTGTGCGTGTGTGTGAATGTATGTGTGTGTGTGTGTGTGTGTGTGTGGGGTGTGGTGTGTGTGTGTGTGTGTGTGTGTCTGTGTGGTGTGTGTGTGTGTGTGTGTGTGTGTGTGGTGTGTGTGTGTGTGTGTGTGTGTGTGTGTGTGTGTGTGTGTGTGTGTGTGTGTGTGTGTGTGTGTGTGTGTGTGTGTGTATGTGTGTGTGTGTGTAGGTGTGTGTGTGTGTGTGTTTGTGTCTTTGTGTGTGTTTGTGTGTGTGTGTGTTTGTGTGTGGAGGAGCTGCGTAAAGGAAACAGAACTCAGTGGAAAGAGAGAAAACCCCTGATGGAAAAAAAGGAACAGAAAGTTGACCCAGCTCAGCAGGCAATGACAAGCTCATCCTGATAGTAGCCTACCGCTCGCTGAGCCATTCACAAACATGCTCACACACACACACACACAGCTGAGACAACCTCATGATGGACAACAGCTGAACCCGCATTAGCTGTTGGCTATTGAAGGTGGTGTTTACTCTATCAGTAAGCCTTCAGTTTGGCACCAGACCCGATAGGTGTTTCGGCGAGGGTTAGCCGTTAACCCTGTTTGGATTGTAACCCTCGTGACAATACAGTTATGAATGAAGGATTGTTTTAAATATTTAGCTGATAATTTCATCCAAAAACAATTCAGATATTTCCCTGAAAAGTCAGATAAGTCTAATTAAAATAACCGGCTCATCAAGGAGCCAGTTAGGGCTTCCATAGACCACGGACTATTGACTATCGATGATAGCGGAAACAAAACCAGTCCCTTTGGAACCCAGTCCCTTTGGAACCCAGTCCCTTTCGTCTTGAAGTCTAGCCCCCTGTCCGCTACACCTTCGCGTCCCCCCCAACGGGGGAGTGTTTGACATGTGGGTGTTTGACATGTGGGCCCTCAGAGGGCTCCCAGTCAGCGGTCCGTTCGTCTGATCGTACCGGCGGTGACCGTGTCTTTCTCCTTGGACCGCTTCTCGTCCACGGAGCTCCGCCGCTGGATCTCGAAGCGCCGCGCAAGCCCCTCTCTGGGTTTCCATAGCGACTGCAGGAGGAGAGGCTTCTCGTTGTCCCCGACGACCCGAAAGGCCTCCGTCTCCCACTGGCTGCCCCCGACGACGGAGCCGATGGAGTCGCAGAGGACATAGGACTGGGCCTCCTCCTTCCCCAGGCCGTACCTGCTCGTCCAGGAGCACATGTTACAGGTCAGGGGTCATGTGCAGCGAGATGCTCATTATCACAAGATGGACCCAGACATGGTCTGGATAATGGATCCTGATGATACATTATCACGCTTATTACAAGGCAACTTACTAAAGAAGACACTAAATATAACTACAAAAAGAAATGGCTTAGTGATTGTTAGTGCTTGCTTGGCACGTAGTTCTATGAAAATCCTTACAGTACAGACAGCAATATATTGTTGTTTCTCTTTCTTCTGACAAATGTACTTATTGTAAGACGCTTTGGATGAAGGCGTCGGCCAAATGGCCTGATGTGAATGATTAAAAAATTATTTCATCGCCTCTGCTAAAATTAAACATTCTGTTTGATTTTACAGTTGAAAAATCATCCATAGCAACGCTCTGTAATTCATAGCAACGGCCTGTTATTCAGATACAACGGACCGCTGAATGCCACGGTTATGAACATGCATTATCCTTTTGTATGATCCATTATTAAACACATCTTGTTACTCTGCGGCTCGTGCGGATATTTCCCACGTGAGATAATGAACCTCTGTTGTCTTTGAGCTCCGATGGAAATGTAGGATGAAACTTGGTTCGGTTAGTCATTATTTATTATTTGGCCAAGAGAAAAACAAAGGCTGGCATTATCAAGAATGACAGCCTGGACTGCCCTCAGTGGCACACTGGCTTACACAAAACACACAGACACGGCCTGAAGCCTTACATAAACACACACACACAGCTCACTTAGACCGCATTTAAAGGACAGGAGATACACTGTTGAGTCACAAAATGCCAAAGCAAACAATTACATACACATAATTACACACACAAGCAGGCACACACACAGACACACACACACACACACACACACACACGCACACACACACACACAAACACACACACACACACACACACACACACACACACACACACACACACACACACACACACACACACACACACACACACACATGCACCCTGACCTTTCGAGGGCTTCCTTCACGAGTTCCTTAGCGCTGGAGTGTGTGGTGGCGAGCACGCTCTTGTAGTGGGCCCCTTCGCAGATCTCGCTGCCAAAGACCTTCAGGATCCCGGGAGCGGTCTTCTGGGTGGACAGCTCTGAGGGGTCTTCAGCCACACCCGGGCCGTCTCCCGGACTCACTGCAAGACAGCGCAGAAACAAAGAACAGTCAGCCTGGGCACGTTGGCAGCGCTCAACGCATAGACCGGCCAAGCCCGCTGGAGTTATTTACACTCCGAGGAGACGTTAGCATCTGATGTTTCACCATTTATTTTTCCATTGTGTTCCTGCCTCCCGGGTTTAGAGCGTGAGTAGGATCTGCTTCCACTGCCTGGAATTCTGCTGAGTGGACGGTTAGGTTTTGTGAAGGCCCTGTCCAACGCCACAGGGTCTACGGGTTACAGCGCAGTGGGGGGGGGGGGGGTGCACAGACAGACAAAGCTCTGTGTGTCTCATAGGAGGGGGTCCGAGATCCATTCGTAGGGCGGCATGTGGCTCAGGAGCTAAAGCGGTTTGGCTGGTGACCAGAGGGTCGCTGGTTCGATCCCCGGCTCCTCCTAGAGGGTCGAGGTGTCCCTGAGCGAGACACCTCACCCTTACTGCTCCCGACGAGCTGGCTGTCGCCTTTCGTGGCTGACACCGCCGTCGGTGTGTGGATGTGTGCGTGAATGGGTGAATCTTAGGCGATAATGTAAAGCGCTTTAGGCAGCCACTGGTTAGAAAAGCGCTGCATAAATGCAGTCCAATCACCACTTTCACACGGCTTGTAACGGCTAATCACACTCTCACATGCTGGCATAACATCGCCCCTTTAATGCCATCATGTGCCTGGTGGGGTCACCGGCGGGCACGGGGGGGCTTCAACCTCTACTCACCGCTGCCCTTCCGGAGGTGGCCTGACAGGGAGGGCCTCAGGCTGGCCGGCAGGGCCATGGGGGGGCCGGGGGGGCCGGGGGGGTCAGGGCTCCGGAGGAAGACCCCAGAGAAGCGGTTCAGATGGCGCTGGGTCTTCCCGGGAGGGCGGAGCTTCACGGCCTCGCCCGACCTGGTGGAGGAGCTACTGGAGGAGCCAGACCTGGTGGAGGGGGAGGAGGAGGTGGAGGTGGGAGGGGGAGGTGGAGTAGGGAGGTGGAAGTGGAGGTGGAGGTGAGGGGGAAATGGAGTTGGAGGTGGAGGTGGTGGGAGGGGGTGGAGGTGGAGTAGGGAGGTGGAGGTGGAGATGGAGGGTGGAGGGGAAGGTGGAGGTGAGAGGGGATGGATGGAGGAATGAGAGGATAGACAGAGGTGTGGAGGGATGGGGTGAGGCATGAGGAGATAGTGAAGAGGGAAAAGAAGGAATAAGGAGGGAAGCATCAGAGTGAACACAACGATACTCTGAACCAGAAGTTAAAGTCAGCGACCAGATTATGAATGCTGCCTTTGGTACACATGACTCTTAAACATTTAAAGTGTATGAAAAAGGACATTTTCCCACCCAGATGACATTCAGAGAACAATCCAGTAGCTGTTCGGCTTAATGCAAAACGATTAGCAGAAATAAACCAGAGCAAAACAATGAGCCAGAGCCAAGCTGCTCAAACACATGAAAACAAAGATAATTAACGCCATAGGATTAACGCCATACTCGAACGCCATGTATAAGAATCATACACAACTTTACTGAGAACAACAACAGAGCACAGATCATAAATAAACTAATAATAGAGATAACATCAATGTAAAGTCCTAATAAAAATCATAATACACAGCAGCACAAATAAGAACCTGGTTGACACATACCTGTACGACTGAAGAGGTTAAGGATGATGAAACAACCAATCACATACGGCTATAGGAGAAAGTTTAAACAGCACTCTCCGTTCCTCGGGCAACACAATAGCAGAAAATAATGAAGCGTTGTTTGCCTCAGATCAAGCCACTAAGCTACTTATTTTTGCTAGGGTTCAAAGGTTTCTTGCAATTGAATGAGCGTGCGGATTCAGACTGGCCTGTTTCAGAAGCACAAACAGACCACTTTGTGTGGCCTCGTAAACTAATGACCAAAGCGGACAAGGGAACATGATTTTTATTATGAATCCAATTCATGCATGTTGGGTTGCGTGTGTGTGGGGTGTGAGTGTGTGTGTTGTGGGTGTGTTGTGTGTGTGTGTGTGTGTGTGTGTGTGTGTGTGTGTGTGTGTGTGTGTGTGTGTGTGTGTGTGTGTGTGTGTGTGTGTGTGTGTGTGTGTGTGTGTGTGTGTGTGTGTTTTAGAAAAGAGATAAACACTAAATCAGCAAAGCACTACTTCGCTGATTGTTGTTTAGGTTTTACAAATGCCAATTAAACATAATGTCTGTATAAACCATGTCTGGATTAAATTGGATTAAAAACCATAGTTTATCCGAGGTTCTCAAACGGGTCACGTCTGTTTGCGTTTCTTTTTTTAATGCTTTTCCCCTTTGGAAACAAGCCATAGCTGAGAAGGTGCAACCAAAGATTAATTGTTAACCTACATAATGTACATTTGCACGGTTTCAATTTATAAGTCATTAATACTCACCGTTGAGAGCCATTGCTTGGCATTCTTCCCAGCTTGTCAAAGCGTCTCTTCGAGGAGTTTGCTAGGATAGTCGCCGGCAAAAACGAAGATGCTCTGGACAGCAGATAACTCGAATCTTCTGAAGACTTTGTGGCAATATCCATGTCGTCCCACTATTTGTACAACCTACCAGAAAAGCTCATTCTAACCTCAACAGTAGGTTAGGACTCGTAAGCAGAATTCTTCGTGAAGGAATGTCATTTGGTGGCTCCGTCGGGCGCGCAATGGAAGCTAAGACGCGGATTTTACGCAGAGGCATTCCGGGAACAGAATCCAACGGTATTCATGGATAGACGCCGACACTGTGATAAAAACTATAGGGATAGCTGCTGCACCCGTTTGTGCTATAGGCTTACCCCAGACCGTTAGTCAAACACTCACTCAAAAAATTGTACGATGGTTAGAAAGTTGATTAAAAAGTTTCGGGGAAAAATCCAATAAACCCAAACGGCGCCAGTGGTTGAATCTTAAAACAACATGGAAATATAAAAACACGATTGGAAACAATAATGTACCACATTGACTGCCATGCAAGTATTGCAATAGCATCAATGAGCTTTGCATTACAAATGATGGAAGCTCGGCTGCCTGTAGATGGGGTCGATTCCCAATATTGAAGAGGCGGTGCTGTGCGATAAATCAGTTCAGTGTGTAGGCCTACGCCTAATTTCGGACGCACCACATGCACAGTAGGCTAGTACTCCGACTTATGGTTCAAGCCATTCATTCACCACATGCACAGTGGCTACTGCTCCGACTTATGGTCCAACCCATCGCTGTCAAGCTGCAGCTTCCAACACATGAGCAGCCCAAGTTGGAGTAAACTCTAACGTCCTCAAATGGGGGTACGTGTACCCCTAGGGGTACTTTGGAGTACTGCAGGGGAGAACCGCTGCTCTAACTACTGCTCAAACTCCTCTAAGCATAGCCTACGTTATTATGAGCGCACGACCCCATCTGCTGGTTGCGTGGAAGTTATTTATAGGAACAAGAGAAGGTGCGTGGGGTCACATGCTTGCGTGCGTTACATCACGTGTGAAGCGTCGACCTTTCGACCAGAATTATGTCAATAATATAAATAGGCTTATTTAAATAGGCTTATTCAACCTTACTGTACTAATGCCAATGGTAGGCTATATGGCTGTGAATGTGATAGACTATAATTATAAACCCTACAGGATTATTATAGTAAATTGCTGTTTGAAAGTAATAGTTGTAATGGAAGGAAAGGGGTATGGGTATTAAGGTAATATGTAGGCCTGAGGTAAAAACAGTAAACAGGCTATAAAATGTAATTATTTTCCAAAAACATTCCCTTGAACTTCCCTTGAACTGGCGTCGCCATGGTAACAGCATCCGCACAGAGGCGTCCTTCGAGCTCAAAAAAGGATGGAGCACGAAGCACGTGTGTGACATAACTTCAGATGTGATTTTCTGTTTTGTAACAATTTAATTGCATTTCATTTAGCTTATTATGCCCGCCCATTATGGCGCCAGATGGCACTCCTCCCCGTCCCTGAATGAGCCCTACCCCCGCTTGGCTCCTCCTCCACGTTTTATCCCGGGATAATTTAGGGTGTTTTCCTTGCCCTAGAGGGCTGAGTTAAACCCTGAGCATCCCATTGAGGCTGTGACTGTGATGAAGGGCTTTAGAAATACAATGTAATTGACGCTACACTGCCCCCTATAGGATATTCATGACATTCTCTATTTTCCGGAATAAGTAGTTCTTACGTTGCAGATCAGGCACAGCGGGGTAAATTATCTTCATTCCATTTAGGATAAAACGTTGTTCTTTCTTTAATCATCAGTTTTCCGACCTTTTTTTTTCAGACCCTTATACTACAACGAATAATAATAATAATAAATTAATTTAAATAATACAATAATAATAATAATTTAAATAATATAATTATAATAACATAATGTTTAATTGTAATACAAATAAAAACATGTAAACATTATGCAACTCTTTATATCATAACTAACTGGTGTGGGTAATATCTAAATGTGTGACAAATAAATAAATAAAATGTGCACGATGTCTACGAGGAAGGGTGAAAAGCAGACTATGAATACAGATTCTACATTGTGCCATAGTTGTGAGATTATTAGGGAGGGTTTATATTCTCCATGTCACACCCTATCTTTAATTCCCTTTAATTTGCTGTGAGCCTTCACCTGGTGGCATTTGTACATCTACCTTTAGGGCATTTAGCAGACGCTTTTATCCAAAAGCGACTTACAATAAGAACATTTGTCAGGAGGATGTGAAACAACAATATATCTCTGTCGGTACAGTAAGATGGAACCAAGTGCCCAGCACTAAAAATCATTAACCCATTCCAGTACACAACGAAGATAGCTTGGATAAGCTGCTACACATTGCTATGTATGTACTATTCTTAAATGCAAGGACGTACAACAAAAAATAAGTTTGTAAGAAGGGTATGTGTGTGGGGGTGTGTGTGTGTGTGTGTGTGTGTGTGTGTGTGTGTGTGTGTGTGTGTGTGTGTGTGTGTGGGGGGGGGGGGGTAAGGGGGGAAGCCGGGAGGCTATGCAGAGTCTGATGAAAAGTGTACACTAGTCAAGTAAACAGTGTGTTTTGTTCGAGTGCATCACCATCCTCCTGGTTGTGATGCCTTCCTTAGCAACCCAGCAGCCACAGACCTCCTGGGGAAACCCAGCCAAGAACCAGTGGCTCGCTGGGGAGCTCTCACACAACACCCTGATCCTATCACCTTCCCAGTCCACCACCTCGTCGGTTGGCCCTCATGGTGAGGATCTAGAGCAGGGGTACTCAAGTAGAAATGATGAGGGGCCACAAATTTTTTTTTCAGTGACTCAAGGGGCCGGTCGGTATACGTGTGACTGAGGCCGATATATGCTCTGTTTTAGACGTAACGCGTAAGCACGTAAGATACATAACCCCCCCTTGCGCGGTAAAATATCCCCCCTTACGTGCTTAAGTGCGTCGGCCAAAATTCCTGACTATGCGACTGAAACACTACGGCCCTACGCAGCTCGCAAAGACTGTGATTGGCCAGCTAACCACATCCTTTCAGGAGTCTCACATTTCCGGTTTTACAGCATAATAGCGCCAATTTTAAAAGGCCGTGACAGAAGCGAATGAAGAATTTTGAAGAAGGAGAAGAAGAAAACACAAGAACGAATTATGATAATTATAAATATAAACAAGCCAGCGATTTCCACTTCCACGCCCACAGATTTGTTCGTTGCTCCCCCTACTGTTCTGGCGGAGAATCCCCTTGCAACACGCGCAATCCTTAAGGAACCTTAAAGGAACCGTAAATCAAAACTTGTCTAAAACAAGTCCCTTGTGTAAATTACGTGCTCACGTCTCTGCGTCTAAAACGACCCTAAATCGGCCTTGACTGCTGCTGAGATGGACTGTCTGCCTCGAGTTTGGGAGGGCTGGAGCGGTCAGTGGGCTGGAGTGCTATCTGTTTATCGTTGCAACCCCCAGCCTCGTATTGAGATCGCGGCGCGCGGTTTCAAAATAAGAGCGCCCAGCACGATTATTATTATTATTTTTTAATAATTAAAAAAACTTTTCAAAACAGCTCGAGGGCCATTAATAGACACCCCGCGGGCCACAAAAGGCCCGCGGGCCGCTACTTGAGTATGACTGATCTAGAGGGAGGGCAACAGCTCTGTTTGGCACTGCGATCAGGATCTGGTACTCAAACAAGAAGGGGTTAACCTGGACACACCTGTGGACACACCTGGGATGTGTTTAGATGTTTTTTGGGACTGGAACAATCGGGGTATTGGGTTTGAAACAGTGTTTGAAACCGGTCCTCAAGTTAGAACAGGTTCCCTCTCCATCCCCCCCCCCCCCCCCCCCCCCCCCCCCCCCATGTGGGTTTCCATAAGGCTCACCATGACTCAGCTCGTTTTATAGACAATGAAAGATAGGCTCAGTCAGGGTTGTCGAGTCACGTTTCACTTGCACATCCCCCCCATGTGCTCGGCAGCAGGAGTCAAAGAAGGAAGAGACGCGTGACTTCCGCTTTCTCATTGGGCAGCATCCGGCGCGTATCCACATTTTCTGCCGAGTCACGTCACGTGTGAACTCTCCTCCTCGCTCGACGCTTGTATGTGTGTGTGTACTGTGTACGTGTGTACGTGCGCACGCGTGCGCATGCACCTCATATTATGCGCGTGCCCGCGCCGAAAGGCGGGACCGAGGGGGGGCGGCGCTCTCATGACAACCTCCGGGTGGCGGTTACGCTCACACAACAACGGAAGAGCGCAGCGGGAGTGAAGTAAAAGCTCCGCGGCCTCTCCCTCCTCACACACCCGGGCAGCGACGGCGTCCCATGTGCCTCGGCAGTACCGGAGCACCGCCCCATGTACACGTTGTTCTCACTGTGAAGGAACACGGTCCGCTGCGAGAAACCAGGAGCCCCGGGCTGTAAGGAGGAGGAGAAGGTCTCTCACCGGGCTTATAGATCGTTTATAACGACATGGAGGACCTGTGTGGACCGGAGCTCCCGTTCTGGGTGAGTCCCCGCTCCCCCGCACTGGCTAACCTCGTGTTGTTACACGACTGACCCTGCCTCGAATGACAATAGCGATCTTATCTGCCGCGATCGAGTCTGTCTCTCTCTGTCTCTCTCCCGAGAGTGTGTGCCACTCGTTCGGCAAGGTATAAATGTGTGCGTGCGCGTGTGTGTGTGTGTGTGTGTGTGTGTGTGTGTGTGTGTGTGTGTGTGTGTGTGTTTGTTTGTGTGAGAGAGAGAGAGAGAGAGAGAGAGACCGAATACATGAGTTCCAGCATAAACGTCTAATTAGAGCCTTTGTTAGCCGACTACATTAACTACAACAGTGTCTTTAGGCGATATTTGGGCTGAAAGAATCACTGTGCGTCTCAATTCTACTGAAGAAGCCTGCAAGAAGCCTACTATCTTCACTTAATAAATCATACTCCTGTTAACAGCCGGTTTGAGGATGAGGTGGATGGGTTATATCGAGGTCACGACCAGGGCAAACCGGGTCTGCTGTCCGCACTGTACTCACGATGATCCGGGATCTTCCCGATTGAATGAATGTTATTAGAAGGAGCCACTGCAACGTGTTCTAAGTACTTATTGTCGTGTCATATAGTTCAGTTGAGATGACTTAAAACGGTTTGTGTTTTAAATCCACTACAGAGGCACAGTCCCCTTGTGAGCCCAAATGCCACAGAGTTTGAATGGTTTATTGGAATCACAGCCCAGATAAAACCACTGCGGTCCCAGTGCTGTCATTTTGTAATTGAACAACACAAATAATCGCATTCTCAACATATTTTCATGTAGAAACATGTTTACCATTCCCGCTTAATTGACAGTGTTGTAGTCTACACAACTGTGTTGTAGGCCTCACAACACTTAAATTCTATGCCTGAATATTATTACATGTGAAACGTTACAAGGTATTGTTTGACAAATAATTGAACAGTTGACGTAATTAACTGTCAACTGCAGGGCATTAATTGAGAATTTTGTGAACAACATCTAACAGCCATTATAAGAATGACCCATTGGGTCCTTGACTGTGAATGCTGTTGGTTGCGAGGTACAAGCAGGGAGGCTGAGAGAGAATGGGCAAACCGCACTACAGAAGGGCTTCATAGATTCAGACACAATCCAACAATCCCAAATTCAGTGAGGGCAATTTTTAACATGCTTGGTCGTTTTACCGCAACCTTGTATGACCCTGTTACCTGAGGCATTCCCGTCTGATTATTCCCGACAGCCTTTTAAACAGCATCAGGGATCATTCTATCTATTTGTGTTATGTATCTTACGCAAGCAGTGAATGAATGTTGTATAGTGGTTCTATTAACCATGCCATTCACACTGTGTTCCCCAGCACACCCAGGTTTGACAATGGCAAACAAAATACAGAGATGGTGTTTGATTAGGAATTCTACGACCACGCCCGCAAAACCTCTATACAGACCGGTATCGCATTTTAGTAGGGCAAAGGAAGCACTCTGACTCATGGATTTAGGGTTCAGCATCTGATGCTTAGGCGGATGTTAAAGATGGTAAGGAAGGTCTCAGCTCAATGGCTGTTGAAGTGAGCAGTATTACAACAATAATATTAGATATTGTAATACACATTACACATGACCCCATGGCAACATGGACCAGATTTTAATCTGTTGCTAGAGGCTGTTTCTATTTCATAATCGAAAGTACCTCTAGTCATCAGTTATAACGGCAAGTTATTTAAGAGATTGGTACAGAGAAATACGTATAATTATCTTTATGTTTAACATAAGATAATATCGAACCAAATGCCTGCAAAAGATATTTACAATATTTTACATTTTAGTCTTTGTGGGTTGATCTGGCCGCCCCAGTTAGGATAACCACACAAAATCTGTTTTTCTGGTGGTGCTTTACCATTATTTTCCAAGGTAGTACATGCTGGTAAAACAAATCTCAGAACATCAAATCGCTGATGTCAATATCTGATAGAGTTCCTGTCAGGAAGCCTGGATTGTTGTGTTTTATGAGTTGTATTCTTTATGATTGATATGGATTATTTATTAATTACTTCCATCACATGGTCCTGCTCTGTCCGTTCTCTACAGTCCTGAGAGGGAAGAGTTAGCAGGTGTGACCGGGTGTAGGCCTTGCCCACGATGACGTAGTCTGAGTACACTGTTTAGTTTTTTTTGTTAAACTACAATTTGATCAACTTGACGACTTTCAGGCAACCGATTAATCACTTGCTGTGTAAATTATGGCATTCCTTTTTCTTGCAGTGAATTCTATATTTTATATTGTTTAGATTGAAATAGCTAATCGGTATACAACCTACTCTACAAATGGCAGGTCATTATGCGAGCTGAACCACTGCTGGTATAGTTGATGTTAGGAGTGAGACTAGTGTGCGTCCAATAATACAGGTTTTTTGTCAAACTAGCTACCTACATAGGTAACAATAATCAGCACAGTCTCTCTACATGCTCTAAATTGTTGGCAAATATGTACAGTCAAAGTTTAGAGTAGACCCTATACATTCAAATGAAGGGCATAATTCAAACGATAACACGGCTAACGATACAATACCTGAGTTATGTATTCATAACTCACCTTTGTTTCAGCTCATTTTCCTTATAGCAAGCCACGGTGGGGGTTGTCGTTCTAGAATGTTATCCCTTCATGCTATCGTGATTTCACATCTGAGACAGATGTGCATGTATTCCATCACCACAGACCACTCTCTGTTCCAACAGTGTTAGTACTTTTGTGTTGACAACAGGAGAAGTGTCCTTCAAAGATAGACGCACTTCAACATTAGTTCCTTAGTGACGCTTTAAATTGTGCACATCAAGAGAACCAAAGTCCTTCGTACTTCTTGTTAACCGGTGGGATTTGGAGTTCATAAATACATTAAATAATTTCTTCATGTATAATTTAGTAACACTATGTGCATGTGTGTGACTGTGTGTGGCGTGCACGCATGCAAAACATGTGCGCATCCATGTATGTGTGTGTGTGTGTGTGTGTGTGTGTGTGTGTGTGTGTGTGTGTGTGTGTGTGTGTGTGTGTGTGTTAGTGTGTCAAACCTGTCCTGTGGCATCAGTGGGGGTCTTTTTGGTTGCCATAGAGACAAAGTCACTCTAATGGGGCAAACATGGGCCCTCTATGGGGCCATGGGGGTCACAGTCCCTAGACGGCGGCTAGCCGGCTACACCATGCAATTCAACATGTGACAGGGACAGCCTTGGTCAAATAAGCCCCTATATTGCGACTTACTCCAATTTACAAGGAAAATTGGGTCAGTTGTAGTAGTAGTATAGTGGTAGTGGTATTGGTAGTAGTAGTAGTAGTAGTAGTAGTAGTAGTAGTGGTAGTAGTAGTAGTAGTAGTAGTAGTAGTAGTAGTAGTAATATGGCACCTGACCTACTGCATTCCAAACCTGAGATGCTTTGAATATTGAAAGCATTGTAGCGCAACAGTAAAACTGATGACTGATGTTTCCTTTGTCCAGACGGCATCTTGGCCCGTAAAAGAAAGATCTCTTGGTTCTGTAATGTAGCACTTGAAGCAGTTTCCTTATTGGACAAATTGTTTGTGCTCGCATGATTCGTGCACTGTTTAGGTTGTCTCTTCATGTTTGAATGCACATACTTGTAAGTCGTGGACCGAAGCGTCATCCAGATCAATGTAGTGTAATGATTACAAAAGTTGGAGACTGTCATGGTTACGAGGCACAGAGTGCCCCTGCATTTACCAAGAACACGCACTCAGAAAGGCAGTCTTCTGTTAAAACTCTCTGCATTCTTGGGAACTTGCATGCAATGTTAGCGTCTTTGAATGGGATTGTATCCTCATGGAATTAAAATAGAATCTTATAGTAACACCCGGTTATAAAGTCTGAACAAACAGCATTGAAAAGATATGCCCGTGTCTGATTGCATACTCAACATTTCCATAAACTTCTATGACCCTCGGCTAGACTGTTTGGAATCGTTTGAATCGTAAGCATATTGTGATGTTCATTGATATCATGTAAAATCCCTCACAATTATCGACCTAAGACATTTTCCACATGACACACCCCTAAGCAAAACCATCGTTTATGTTCAAAATGATTCTCCACAGACTAAATTTAGAGACCAAAGACATTGTTATGGAGGTGATTGATCCGTGCGGATGGGTTTATTATGTTTGGACGCTCATGTTGAACCAAAGTGGTGTTGAAACCGACCCTGGTGCTGATTTAAACACGGCCCATACAGTATGTTGTTCTTCTGGTGGTGTGTGTCGCAGTGGTTTGGGGCTGTAAGAATTGCCATATGGTGTGGAAAAGAGGAAGTCAATTCTAGTTCTTTCATGATCCAGGACGAAAGATGAAGGCCGCGTTTGTGTTGTTTTAGGCCCATTGTTTCGTCTCCAGTGTTCTTTGCCCAGTGCCCTTTGCTCACACTGGACGGCGCCGTGCCACAACCTACACCTCAAGTGAGATTAATTGGTTACTACTTACTTACTTCTCATACTGGTACGGGACGACTGTGTCCATGGTGATATAACCTGCCCTGAAGCAGGCGTATCCTGCCCAGGATAAACAAGAGGATCTATTCCCTGGAGTGAAAGACTGCTAGGGCCGGCAGAAATCCAGGAAGCTGAAGTTACCAAACACACGTATTTTCGCCTCAGAATAACACGTGGTGCTGGCCGCCTCTGACACACTTTCACATGACCTCTGACCTCTACCCCCCCCCCCCTCTTAGTTTCAGTTGAATAAGAAGAAGGAATTAGGCTTTTGGTTTCAGCCGTTTTCTAGTTCTCCTTGCGGTGAGCTCCCCTGCAGACGGATGGCGCAAGTCTTTAACTCAGAGCTCTACATGGTGCTCTACACTTCCTCTGTTTTATTATTTTATTCATCTTTTGTTGGGCGACGTTTTACGAGTCCAACAATATGGTCACTGTAGTGTATAAGTGTACTAATCCCCAGGAAAAAACTTTAACCTCACGTCCACCTACGAGTAGAAGGTGTAGAGCGACGGTAGATCCGGTCGCTCCTCTGAGATCAACGCCCACACCGCTTATCTCTGCCAGAACGGAGCCAAGATGGACGACCGGTAGCATTAACATACTTTCGATATTCAATACTGGGCACATCGCGCTTGGATAAACCGTTCTTTAACCCACGTAACTTGCCACAGAATCCTCAATGGAACCCTCCTCCTCACTGTGGAATGCAACTCTGTCTTCAGCGGATTTATCAGCGTTTTTTGAATCCCTGACCCTTATTGCACTGGGTTTTCGGTGCATTTCGAGTACAAAATTAACTCAATAAACAACCTTGAAAATAAATCATTGAGCTCTGCATGCCCCAATGTGGCAGGGTGAGAGATGTGCCGCAACCTGGTGCCCCCTGCCACAACCTGGTGTTCTGCTTCCAGGGTCCTGTCCAAGCCTGCTCTGCAGACACAGTGCATACAGGCCAGCCTCATACATCTACATTTTACATGTCGGGCATTTAGCAGCGACAGGCGAAAAAAACCTTTCTCCCCTCCGTTTTCCTTCGGAGCGTCTCAGGAATATCTCCGTACAGACGGACCCATTGCTAAAACACATTGAGCTGTAGAAACGCTGTAGTCCATATTCAAGGCGCTGGTTCTCCACAAAAAAAAAGTGGAGCACATCCAGCCAAAATCGGTTCCATGTGAACGGGGCCTTACAATAAGAACATTTGTCAGAAGACGGAGAACACAGGGCCGGAGTCCAAGGGCCTGGTTCCCTGGGTCCCAGGCCAGGATCCCTGGGCTCCTCACACGGTGTCTGCCAGGGGCTGGTTGGAAGCACAGGCGGATCTCCCCCAAGGGGGATGCTAACGACCATCTTATTGCTCTGAATGTAATCACGGCGTCCCATCACCAGCCGCCTTCCTCTCAACCCCCCCCCTGGTTCCTCACTAAACGAGTAGCATTAGCATAGCACTGGGGGCCATTTGCAACCCAAGAAAAAGTGCATTGATGGGTTGAAATGTCCGAAGCGAGAGGAAATCAAAGCTTGGATTACCTTCCCTGCGTCGTCTTGAGATTGTGGAAAAAGGGATTAATTGCAAATTTGCAGGTTTTTCCCATTAGCGTGCGCACAGAAGCACTCGGCCCTTCTCCTGTAACTGGGTCATGGTTGAGTTATGTCAGGACATTTTAAATTGATTTGGGATTACGCAAACTGCTTCTGACGCCACCTTCCTGTCACAGTTGACTTACCGCCCCCACCCTACCTACGCCCCGACCCCTATCATCCCGCCCCCACCCTGTTGCTGCTCCCGCCCCCACCCTGTTGATACTCCCGCCCCCATACTGTTGCTGTCCTCAGTCAATTAGGATTTTGAATATGTTAATTCGGCCAGTGGCTAGTTATTGTTGTTGACATGGTGCCACCGGTTGGGTGTGCTTCCATCCGGTTATCTTTCATTCTTGGCAGATTTTCTAGGCGGGGTCTTTTTGCTTGGCTGGTCTCCAAACCACAATCTCCCCCCCCCCCCGCGCTAATAAATCAGCTGAGGAATCACAATACTTGGCATTAACAGCCATAGCAAAGAATTTTTGTAAATCTATCCCTGACTCACAGCACGTCGAACATGTCCGATGCATAGAGGTTAACCAGAATATTTATTCTGATAATAGCCTTTATCGGGGAAGGACATTAGGTCTATTTGCTGACAGTCATGAGTCAAAGCAGTTTGACTTATGACTCCTGTTTTTCCCTCACCTAAAAGTGCCGTGTAACATTGTGCGAGCTTAGCACATAAAGCCCTTAACACTAGAGGTTAGTCAACATTAATGCATTCCCAAAGCCTCAAGTGCCTCGTTCATGATATTGATATGATCAAATGCCCTTTAATTCTTACAGGGCGCCTTTCATCTGAGACATGCAACACAAACACCAGTATACAAAAGTTAACATGAATAGCCTGCTCTATCATTTGGCGGGTATTATTTTCTGTTATCGGGTGAAGGAGAATTAAGCAGGCTTTATCGGTGCCTCAGATCTTACTAAGGTGACCATGACGAAGGAAAATATGAACTGAACGCCAGGAAAAAAACAAACACTTCTTTAACGTGGCTTCGAAAACGCTTTGCTTCTGTAACCTCATTGGTTGATTGTGCTTTGAAGGAACACACCTCTTAACCTCACAGTATATTCTTCTTATTAAAGTCTTATAATAAGGTGGCATGCGGCCGCCTTATTATAAGACGTGTGGTGGCATGTGGTTCAGGAGGTAGAGCGAATTAGGGTTGCTAACTCGATCCCCGGCTCCTCCTAGCTGAGCGTCGAGGTGTCCCTGAGCAAGTCCACCTCACCTGGACTGCTCCTGACGAGCTGGCAGTCGCCCTGCGTAGCTGACAACGCCTTCGGTGTGTGATTGTGTGTATGAATGGGTGAATGTGAGGCGATATTGTAAAGCACTTTGAGGGGCCACTGGTTAGACAAGCGCTGTATTAATGCAGTCTATATACCATTATTGTCTTACTAGTGAAGGATGTGTCAGAGGGAACACATCATTATATCCATCCCTTCCTTAAGCTTATAGGACACAGGATAGCATGGCCACAGCTGTTAGCAGAAGATAGACCCACTGCGGACACATGGTGATGACTGATGATGGGAATATGCAATGTCATGTCGCCATTGACAGACAGAAGCTAATTTTGGTATTTAATGATTTAAATACAAATATTTGTATTCATATTAAACATGACCTCAAATGAAAAGAAAAATCCTGAGAAAGCTGTTTTGAAATGCTCTCCCCTACTAAATATTTGATGTCAAATGAGCTGCCAGCTGCCTTACATACCAGGTGGCTTGTAAACAACACACACATTCACACACACACTCACACTCACTCACACTGCTTACAACACACACACGGACACACACACACACACACACACACACACACGTCACACACACACACACACACACACACACACACACACACACACACACACACACACACACACACACACACACACACACCCACACTCCTCCCCTTGGCCGGAGGTCTCAAGGCCTCGTTGCCCACGTGTCTTAATGAGCAGGGAGGGGGCTCTGGCCGCGGCCGCTGACAGCTGTGTTTATCTTCCAGGGTGCATGTGGGTCGGCCTGTGTCTGCGCTCGTCGATGCGACCCCAAGTCAACCACGCCCCCCCCCACATACAAACACACACACACACATGAACGCACACACACACACAGCAGCTCCGACCACTCAGCATGACTCTGACCTGCCTTATCTCGCAGCCCCTTCTTGACTCGTTCATATAAGCTCCCGCACACACAAGCACCCGCATGCACACACACACACACACACACACACACACACACACACACACACACACACACACACACACACACACACACACACACACACACACACACACACACACACACACACACACAGTGTGCACGCATGCACACACACACACACAAATGCATCACACGGACACACTCCAATCATCATTTGCAGACACAAACATACATATAACGCACAAGCGCACACACACACACACACATTGAAAATTGATGTACAGATGCGTTGTTAATCTGCCACAGCCAAACGGAGCCTGGTAAAGGGCTCTTCTCTGATAGTGTGCTATCGGTTGTTGGTTGTCTGTTGTTTGTGTTTCCATCAACGCGCTCTATTGTGCGACGATGACTTCTGTTTCCTTGGGACCGCGGTGGAGCCTGTTCAATTCGTACTATCAGAGCCGGCTTATCTTCAGCCACTTTTTATTGACAAAGCAAACCGCATGTTTTGAGATACAATACTGGCCCCAGCGCAGCCGCTATCTCAGTCCGGTGCGATCGGTGTCAGGGCTGCAACAATAGTCCTGCGTTGTATGCAGACCCACTGTTGTCCATCTACCTGTTGCTTGGCGCGTTTTATTGTATGACATGTATAGTCTAATCCTGGTCAAAGCATGTTCTATTCTATTCAGTTCTAGAAGTGTATTAACTGTGCTATTAAGTGTATTTGCTATGTGAACAAAAAAAGTATGTAGTATGTATATAATTATGCGTCCATTAAATGTTTATTGTATTCATTATACTCTTAACTAGCAGATGCCTTCACACACACTAGAATGCGGCTTCCTACATTTAAGGCTTTCAGTATAAAGGGTTTTTTAAATTAACTTAAGGATCCCTGCTGATGTCATATAAAGGGAATGCTGTTTCCTGCTGATACACAGGCCTCTCTAAACACCCTTTGGCTGAGATAAACACAACAGATTAAGAAGTACACACACATTCCTGATTAAGGAAAGCCTCTGCCTCATGCCTTCAGTGTGAGGCTTTTGTTGTGTGAGAACATTTTTTTATTTTTAACTTAAGGTTTATTTTAATAGAGACGGATACAGAAACATAGGTACGCTTGCGATAGTCGTCTAATGTTTGCATCATAGTGGTACTAGCCAAAGCGGATTTACGACACTTGTCCCTACTAGTTGGGCTTTTGGTTTAAAATATTAATACAGATAAACATCATTAAAAAGTAAGAAAATGGAAATAGAATAAAATATAATAGTAAATAAAATAGTAAAGAAAAGAAGACATACAGAGAGTTTTACCGTGTGACCGGTGTTTACTACACTCCTCCATCGGTAAACCCTGACTCACCCCCCCCTCTCTCTCTCTCTGCAGGTGGCCAACCAGACGATCCACACAGACAGACCGGACCTTCCGGCCTGCTTTCAGCTCACCGTGCTGTCATGGCTCCCCTGCATCTACCTGTGGGCCGTCACCCCCCTCTACATCTTCTACCTCAAGCGCAACAACAAAGGCTACATCATGATGTCCGTCCTCAACCGCTTCAAGACGGTAAGGTGTACGGCTGCACCATGTTGGAGACGTATTGCGGTGCCAACCCAATTCAGGTGACTGCGCCTCCCTCTGAAAGAGCCTGTCTAGATTTAAGACAGTCGCCAAATAATTTTTGGAACCCTTTAAACACAGTCAATTATGTTTAATCCGAGAGATTTCCCTTGTATATCAGTCATGGAAAATGAGAACAGTACATTTTTTTTTTTATATATATATATTCCTCAAGCGATACAAAATTCGCACATGCGCGTATCGCGATTTCGATCCGGAACCGATACATCGTGCAGCCCTAGAAAGGAGGGCTGATGAGTCTTCGGCCGCATTCCAATATAATCTCCCCTCCGCTCGCTTCCTCTCCCCCCCCCCCCGCTCCCTGCTTCACTCCTGCACCGGGTTAGGCCCATGTTTATTCAGGAGATGTTTGCGTGGTACGACCTCAAAGGCCAGGCTTCCTCTCGCTCAGCACGGCCATGTTTACACGGCCTGCCTCTAGGCAACAGTGTATCCAGGCCTCCAGCACCTGCCCCGGAAACCCCCCCCAAACAACCCTTTTTGGGGGGGGTTTGACTGTAATAAACAGGTGGGGTCTCAATGTGTTTCCCTACTTATGGGGAAAACGCATAAAAAAAATATGGGTTATCTCCCCTCTGTGTGTATTCTATTTATTGGTGTCTTTTAGAGATTTAAGAGCTATCATCTGAGTGCAATTTGTTAGAAACGTTGACAGATGAGAGATAGTTGAATTCTCCGTGAGAAAAGATGCTTAGATTTTAGACCACGCCCGCCCAACTATTTTCTGCCCAATCAGGACATCTGTTCCCTGATTGGTTTGGGGACGCTCCTCTGTCAATCACAATACTCAAATCGTTCCTTCAGCACCTTTTTAAATAAAGTGCTTTGACTTCCATGTGTCTCTCCGGGGGGGGCGGCATGTAGCTCGGGAGGTATTGCAGGCTGGCTGGTTACCTGAAGGTTGCTAGTTCGATCCCCGGCTCCCCCTAGCTGAGTGTCGAGGGGTCTCTGAGCAAGACGCCTCACCCTGACTGCTCCAGATGAGCTGGCTGTCGCCTTGCATGATTAACTCCGCCGTCGGTGTGTGAATTTGTGCATGAATGGGTGTTAGGCAATATTGTCAAGCGCTTTGAGTGGCCACTGGTTAGCAAAGCGCTGTATCAACGCAGTCCATTTATCACTCCCTGTGTCTCCCCGTCTCTGCCAGGCCTTCGGTTTCGTCCTGTGGCTGGTGTGCTGGTCGGACCTCTTCTACTCGTTTCACGAGCTGCGGAACGGCCTGACCCGGCCCCCCATCTACTTCGTCACCCCGCTGGTGGTCGGCATGACGATGGTGAGAACCGGCGCTGGGAAAAAGGGGAAGCAGAGTCCACAAGGACACGTTCACAGGCCCTAAGATGATGCTGATCACTGGAGGACTGTAATGATAGAGGACTGTATTATAAACTAGAAATGGCCCTATGCAAAGTTATTGCTGCGTCATTATGTTATTTGTGTATTGTTGTACGGGTTGGGATTTGACTGCGTCTGCAGCCATGTTTGACTGCCATCCGGCAGGGAAATTAGTAAGGGAACAATCCAGATATTAAACTCGAGATTTCTCGCTCTGCCATAAACCTTACCTTCATATTGGTAGCTTGATGTCATTCATTCAGTTTTAACAGAGCAAAGCACACAGAGGGCAAATGTAGCTGCTTGTTTCCGTATGACACAAGCGGAACATTAAACATTAATATCCTAAAACATGACTTTGGCTTGCTTCTGACTCGTCATGGCCATGTGCTTTTGGCGTAAGAAAATTAAGATGCACTGTAGTCTGAAACAGCAGAAGATCAAATCAAGGCAAACACACAACCTCAGTGAAGAGCCTTCAACCCAGCCATCTGTCTAGACTCTAGAGGCTAGACCTTAGACTCGCCATGCCTCTGGCCTTGAGGTGGTCGGGTGCTCCTGAACAGGCAACCGACCCCAAACCTGTTTACAGCGGGCGACGCGTTCAGTCTCATTACTTATTCAGACTTTATAAACAGGAGACCACAAGACACTGGGAGGGCTGCTGCTGTCTACATGGGCCTGGGACACACAAGCGCACGCACACACGCACACACACACGTGTTGCGTTTCTCCATTGGCTTTTTTCACGCCAGGCTTGTTACATTTCTCCTGACTCCTGACGGACGCAGCTTGCTTCCAGGCTTGGTAGAAGCCTCGGAGAAGGGAGTCCTGAGGTGGAGAAACACCTGGCATCTAGAAAGAGCTTGTGCAAGGCACCGATAGGCTTCACCTCTAAATTGAACCACGTTACGACTTCAGGAAGACACGTGGAGCGACCGCATGGCTGCACATGCGGTCGCTCAGTGGTCGTGGAAGGAAGCGGTCTGAGCACAATCAGCATAGTGTGACTAAATACTGACCAATACCTAATATTGACAAAGTCAAGGCCAGTGCTCCAGGCCTCATGTCATTGTGGAAATAGGAACCTCAGTCCAATTCATCTGTGAAATGGCGTGACATTTCAAACAAATAGCAAACACGAAATAACTCTTAATGATTGAACAAACATAATTGCTAAAGGGCTCCCGGGAGCAGGTACATGGACTGAGCAGAAACAGAAACTCTGAGCTCTTACTGCAACGTCTCAGCTAGACTGCGATGCTCCTGGTCCTAATTACACTCCCTCTCCCCCTCTGTCTCCCCCTTGTCTCCCCCGTCGCCCCCCCCCCTCTCCCCTGCTGTGAGCAGCTCCTGGTGACGTTCCTGATCCAGTTTGAGCGGCTGCGGGGCATGCAGTCGTCGGGCGTGCTCTTCATCTTCTGGTTCCTGTCCCTGCTGTGCGCCATCGTGCCTTTCCGCTCCAAGATCCTCCAGGCTTCCAGCACGGTGAGGCATCTCCCCCCGCGGGCTAGAGCTGTCCTCAGCTCACCTACACTCACTCACTCACTCACTCACTCACTCACTCACTCACTCACTCACTCACTCAGTGACTCACTCACTCACTCACTTACTCACTCTCTCACTCAGTTACTCACTCACTCAGTGACTCAAACTCTTGCACTCACTCACTCTCACTCTCACAATCTCTCACACTCACTCACTCACTCATTCTCTCTCTCTCTCTCTCTCTCTCTCTCTCTCTCTCTCTCTCTCTCTCTCTGTCTCTCTCTCTCTCTCTCTCTCTCTCTCTCTCTCTCTCTCTCTCTCTCTCTCTCTCTCTCTCTCACACACTCTTTCACTCTCTCACACTCTCTCACTCACTCTCACTCTTTCACAATCTCACTCAGAACCGCACTCACTTTCTCATACACTCACCCTCAAGCTCACTCACTCTCACACTCACACTCTCTCTCTCTCACACTCTCTCACTCACCTATTCTCACACTCACACACTCTCTCTCACAATCTCATACTCTCTCACACTCTCACACTGTCTCCCTCACCGAGGCTGTCTCCCCCCCCCCCCCCCCCCCCCCCCCGGCCCTGATCTGTGTGGGGGTCAAACAGGGACAGCCAGTAGAGCAGCGTATGATTTCATTAGCCTCTGACCAGGACTGGGGCTGTTTCGGGGGAATAGATTTGGATTAGATTTGATTAGCCGTCTTACTTTGCCGAGTCCTAACGATCTCGACACCTAGAGCTGCTAATTCTGTTTGTATCAAGTTCAAGTCCAAGTCCTTTGTTGTGTTAAATGCACCACAAACATGCAGTCGTTGCTGGACATGAAAGTCCAGTGTTGTCAGCTATCAGTGCAGGTACGAAGTATGAAAGTACAATAAAAAAGATACAATAAAGTAGGGTGGGTAAAACAACAAAGAGATTGATCCTACAACATTGTATATAGTAATATATCTATGTAAAGTAGCATACATAGTGCAGTATAAGTTATTATTAGTTGATATGAAGCTGCGAGGCACAACAAAAAACGACAACACAGGTAAATCATCTGATGTGGCCGTGTACACAGCCCGGAGACAGAGCGAGGGCTATGCGATAGGGATCTGCTGCGATGGAAATCATTTGAATACCCTCAGATGTGTGATATGGAATTAGACGGCAGACTATTCAAATGTGTTTGTATGTGTACTGCTCGTTTTGGTCGCTCGTTGTCGGCCAGAACGCTGTTCAGAATGGATTGATACCCGCAGGCGAGGACCACGACAGAGAGACCGAACTGCCAGTCTGTCTCTCTGTCTGTCAACCTGACAAACATTGTCCCATCGCAGCCCAGCCCAGTCCACATCCATGTGATCCCATCATACCGTAGACACTGCTCATTGTCTCCCATCTAATGAAAGCTTCAGAATAATCTCCATGGCAATCGTGAAACCTTATTGCTGTCGTTTTATATGTTGTGTTGTTTCCATGTTTATGTTTGTTTTTGATTTTAACCAAAGTCTTTGTGTGTGTGTGCGTGTCTGCGTGTGTATGTGTCCCTGTGTGTCTGCATTGTGTGTGGGTGTCCCTGTGTGTCTGCGTGCGTGTACGTGCGTGTGTGTGTTTGTGTCTGTCACTGTGTGTGTGCATGTGCCTGTCCCCGTGTGTGTGTATGTGCGCTTGCCTGTCCCCATGTGTGTGTTTGTGTGTGTGCGTTTGCCTGTGCCCATGTGTGTGTTTGTGTGTGTGTGTGTTTGCCTGTCCCCCCCCCCCCCCGTGTGTGTGTAGGAGCCTGGGAGTGAGCCCCCTGACAAGCTGCGCTTCACCACCTTCTACCTGTACTTCAGCCTGGTGCTGCTAGAACTCATCCTCAGCTGCTTCAACGAGAAGCCCCCCCTGTTCTCCACCGTGGTCACAGACCCCGTGAGTCCCACGCACAGCAGACCACGTGTGTGTGTGTGTGTGCGCGCGCGTGTTTGTGTGTGTGTGTGTGCGGGGTGTGTGAGCTTACTGAAACATTAATCAGGTATATAGGCTGTCCTTGTTACTCTGGTTGTTACCATTTAATCTGCACTTGGCACTGGACACACTCACGCACTCACACAAACACACACACGCACACACACACACACACACACACACACACACACACACACACACACACACACACACACACACACACACACACACACACACACACACACACACACACACACACACACACACACACACACAACCACACAGCTTACAGTTGAAGGTAGTTCATGTCCTCATATGACCCCTCACTTCCCCCCCCCTCCCTCTCTCTCTCTCTCCCTCCACAGAATCCCTGCCCTGAATCCACTGCAGGTTTCCTCTCCACAATAACCTTTTGGTGGTTCACTAGGTATGTGCGCACACACACACATTCACCCACACCCACACCCACACCCACACCCACACACACACACACACACACATACACACACATACATACAAACATTCACACACACATACATGCATACATAAATACAGAACACACACACACACACACACACACACACACACACACACACACACACACACACACACACACACACACACACACACACACACACACACACACACACACACACACACACACACACACAGGTGCTCAGCCAAAACTTGCTCTTGGTATGTGCATACATTTTTTTTAACAAAGACCTGGGTACATGGAGGAGGAATTTACGCACAGTTTAGATTTCAGATAGATACGCTGTCTTCAAACAGTGAATCCCCATGACTCTGTGATTGGCCAGTGTACGATGCGGTTGTATTCAGTATTATATGTAGTATGTAGTTTCAGTATTCTGAATGGGACACAGACCTCTGTATACATTCGACTTCCTATTTACAAATGAAATCCGTGACTTATGGAAACCTTGGGCCCTGTGGATCTTTTCCGTTCGGGAAGAGGATCCACGTCATGGCATTCCGATTGTTGTTTTCACACGGAGGGGTCAGAGGTTAAACCCACTGGTGCGCTCACCACACAGACAAACAAGGAACACAGCGTCCCGGGTTCAATACAACCCTGAGGCCTTTGGCCGCATTCCGTCTCTCTCCTACTCCACTTTCCCGTCTCCTATATCCTATCATATCCAAAGTCTCACTTGTTCAGAGTTCAACTGGACTGTGCAATGTCTCCCCCCTTCTAAGCGCTATGCTACAATACATTATATATTGTTCCTCTTTCTTCAGACAAATGCGCTAACTAAGTAAGTCGCTTTGGATAAAAGCGTCTGCCGAACACCCTTAATGTAAATGTAATATCCCTTCCTATGTTGGTCTGTCCATGAAACAACCCAGCCTGCTCTACTATTTTTCCACAATGTTGCTGCAGTGTTTTAACCACTTCCTGTCCCGCCCTTCCATCAGGAAGGCCGTGTTTTAACCACTTCCTGTCCCGCCCCTCTGTCAGGATGGCCGGGTTTTAACCACTTCCTATCCCGCCCCTCTGTCAGGATGGCCGTGTTTTAACCACTTCCTGTCCCGCCCCTCTGTCAGGATGGCCGTGTTTTAACCACTTCCTGTCCCGCCCCTCTGTCAGGATGGCCGTGTTTTAACCACTTCCTGTCCCGCCCCTCTGTCAGGATGGCCGTGTTTTAACCACTTCCTGTCCCGCCCCTCTGTCAGGATGGCCGTGTTTTAACCACTTCCTGTCCCGCCCCTCTGTCAGGATGGCCGTGAAGGGCTACAAGACGCCCCTGGAGGCCAAGGACCTGTGGTCGCTGAACCTGCAGGACAGCTCCCAGACTGTGGTGCCCCGCTTCCTGGAGGAGTGGGAAAAGGAGCAGGCAAAGGCCCAGATGTACGTCTACACACACACACATGCACGCACGCACGCACGCACGCACGCACACACGCACGTTCCTCCCTCAGCCTCCATTGACTCCCATTCATTTCCCCGAAAGGGTTGGCGGCAGGTGAATAACATGGGGTTCAATGGGAGAGAGGAGGAAAGTCCTCCTCTGAGTGGGTGTGACTAGCTAAGGGACCTGGATCCCGACTGCATCTCTTCACGAATAGGTTGGAGCCCTGGCTGGGCTATGAACCAATAAGCAGGAGCCCTGGCTGTGGAGCAGCCCGGAGGGAGGGGTTATCCCCTCAAGTCTATACTACGAGAACCATGGACCTATTGATGAGAACCAACGAACCAGCTCAGTCGAATGCCTCGTTTCCACCGAGCGGTGCGCTACTGTTCGTTGCGGTACAGTGCGGCTCTATTCGCTTATATTGACGTTTCCGTAGCCCGCGGCCGGGCTGAGGAGCCCGCGAAGAGGATTGACTTGCTCTCTAAATGAAGTCCCTCAATCTTAATTGGCTTTACAGCATGACCAACATTCTGAAACATCCATTAACATCCACATTTGCCTCAAACAATGTTCGGCTTACAGCCCATGTAAATAGTTGTGAAATAATGATCTTGTTGTTCTTTTAATTGTTTGTTAATCTGACCGTTCTGTTTGAAAGGATATTAGTCAGTGAACGTTAGTTAGTGTTAGTGTTAGTGTTAGTGAATGATTCAGAGCATGATGCATGTTAAATGGCGTCACGGTCTTGTCTCTTCATTTTTCTTAAAACAATTGTAGCTGAAAATAAACATAGCCAAATTACAACCAATAGCTTCAGTCATTGAGGGCAAAAATAGGCCCAATGATAGGCCCAGATTTTTTTTTTTATTTAGTTTTACAAATTAAGAGTTGGCCTGATTTGACCAATTGGCTTTGCATCCTTTCCTTCTGCCCCTTGTAGTCCAAGACATGCTGCCCACCAGCTTTCAAATGCAATGCTGCCACTGATGTAATTTGTATCAATTCACATAATTATCCCATCCTGCTATTTTGTAGTTCCCCAAAACACCCTGAACCAACTTGAGTCTCACATACTTATGCCACCATACACCACTAACAGTGCAAGCAGGCCAAAAAACTCACTCTCTCTAAATAACAGGTTAAATCTTTATTACCAACAAGCAAATTGCACAAATTCGTTGGTGGTTGTTTAAACATCGGCGCAGCGGCACGACAGTCCAACACTCGGAGACGGTGGAATGCGCTGCTCAAACCCCCTCCACCCTGGCTGAGTGGGTCGGCCGGACAGCCAACACTTGAGAACCGCAAACCTGAAATGTACATGTGTGAAGAAAATGTGCATGTGTGAAGAAAGGGGGATGTTTCTCCTCCTTTCTCATTCTAACCACGGACAGGGGTGGACTCTTTAGTAAAACTGGGTTGTCCTCTCTCTGACTCTGTGAATTTATACATGAAAGGTTAGGATCGTTATATATCGTTTATTTATGAAATGTGAATGTTTCTGGCTGACTCGCGGTTCGAGTGTCAGATTATTGGCTAGTTTCTTCCTCCCTCCCTTCCAACGTTTGAGTTTACTCTTTGAGGCGGTACACTACAATAAGTCCATCTTAGCTAGGATTACTTTTTTTTTGCCTGGATCGCAAATTAATGACATTTCTTATCTCATCAACTCTCATTTCCAAATCTCTCTCTCTCTCTCTCTCTCTCTCTCTCTCTCTCTCTCTCTCCCCCCCTCTCTCTCTCCCTTCCTTCCCCTCCTTCTCCCTCTCCCTCTCTCCCTCCCCAGTGAGCAGCAGACCGTGTCCGCCCACGCAGTGTTCTCCAAGGCGCCTCCGGGTGGCGCCACCAACCACGTGGCGGCGGGCGCGGCGGGCGCGGTGGGCGCGGTGGAGAACGGGCCGGAGGAGACGGAGGTGCTGCTGTCGGAGGGCCGCGCCGCCCCCCGCCAGCCCTCCTTCCTCTGGGCCCTGATTCGCGCCTTCGGACCCTTCTTCCTCATCGGCTCCGCCTACAAGCTGCTGCAGGATCTCATCAGCTTCGTCAGCCCCCAGCTGCTCAGGTAGAGAGAGAGAGAGAGAGAGAGGGGGGAGAAAGAGAGAGAGAGAGAGAGAGAGAGAGAGAGAGAGAGAGAGAGAGGGGGTAGGGTGAGGTAGGGTCACAGGGCACGCCGCAGGGGTCAAAGGGCATGCAGGGGTCTAAGGTCACGGACCTGATGTTCTGAGTACTCATTGTTTGTTGTGTTGTTTGAATTGCTGCTGATCACATTGATAATTCTCATTAATATCAAAGATGAGGGTAACTCATCAACAGGTGATTTGAATCACCTGTTGTTAGATAGGGAGAGAGAGAGAGAGAGAGAGAGAGAGAGATGTATATGTATAGAGAGAGAGACGGACAGAGGGAGAGAGAGAAAGGGACAGAGACAGAGGGACATTAGTAAAGACAGAATAAACAGTTTATATTACACATTTATCAGCAGGGTTTATTTGTGAATATTTTAAACATGGTGAATGTGTTTTGCATTAGTATTAGTCAGACTCTGGCTTGTGTTCGCTGGAGACGGGCGGATGTTTGGTAACATTACAATGAGATGTGTTGCGGATGTGAAATTTGTTTGTTTGTCCTGAAGTGAGTGTCCTTTTCGCTATGTTTAGTGTCCTTTTCGCTATGTTTATGTTTGGCAAAGAACACCACTGACCTCAGGCAAGTAACCACATTAGTCAAAACTTTCCTCCTCGCGTGAAGTCGTTAACTTGCCTGTAGCGTGGGGGCATGTTATCATCCCTGGCTCCATTGTAAGACTGCTTCATTGATCTGAAATGGGCTCTCTGTTGGGGATGCAAAGCAGGTATTATATTGTGTTTATGTTGTTTGTTCATAGACAGATCAAGATCACGCTCTATGTGACCATGTAGGCCTTTTCCATCCACATCAGTTTATTCGTGTTAACTCTTGGTTAGTTTGGTTTTCTCTCGCTTTTGGACGAGAAGAGAACTATTTGAGGAAGCCCAAAAAAACAAGTGCTGTGTCTGATTGGAATCAAGGATATCCTCTTTTATCTGTGTGTCATGTTTCTTGTCTGCTTCTGTCCGAGGCAGCACATGACAGTTGATGGGTTGAACAGATTACTTTGTCGTCTGGTTTGATTCACTTTGATGAGACACACTCTTTATTTTTTTTGATTAAAATAAATATAATGGCAAAGGTCAGGTTAGGATAGTGGGATAGGTGTGTGTGTGTGTGTGTGTGTGTGTGTGTGTGTGTGTGTGTGTGTGTGTGTGTGTGTGTGTGTGTGTGTGTGTGTGTGTGTGTGTGTGTGTGTGTGTGTGTGTGTGTGTGTGCGTGCGTGTTTGTGGTTCTATACTAACTATGAGGGAGTCAGCGTGTTTCTAGTTCCATTCTCATATCTATGAAGATGTGTGCGTGTGTGAGTGTGTGCGTGCGTGCGTGCGTGCGTGCGTGCGTGCGTGCGTGCGTGCGTGCGTGTACGCCTGTGAACTTGAAAAGGGACCGCGGATAGGGGCGGAGCATCCAGCGGAACATCAGGAACCACAACGATCAGAGCTTCTGATATGGGTGGCCCAACGGCGCGTGTTTGTTCCCATCCCTCCGTCCCCCCTCTAACCCCGCCCTCTGCTCGCGTCCCCCCCCCCCCCCAGACTACTGATCTCCTTCACCAAGCAGAAGGGGGCTCCGGACTGGTGGGGCTACGCTCTGGCCTTCCTCATGTTCTTCACTGCCCTGCTGCAGACCCTCATCCTGCACCAGCACTTCCAGTACTGCTTCGTCACGGGCATGAGGCTGCGCACCGCCATCATCGGAGCCATCTACCGGAAGGTAGGGGCAGACCGCCACCCCCCCCCACCCTCCCCCTCCCCCCAGTCAGAGGGGCAGGTGGGCCTGGAGAGTGGAGCCCGACAAGGCACCAGCCTGACACAATTCTGTGGTATCCCCCATGAAACAAACACCGTTATTTTGGCCAGAAAGGAAACTGAAAGAGATGAGTTCTACTGCTTTATTCACTCTGACACGTAAGCAGTCACTGTGATAAAAACATTCCCGCCGCCATATCACTGGAGTAATCTCTATTTATTTTGCGACCAAAATTACATATTACAGCCCTTGTAGCGATGGAGATTGAGGCCCAATCCCATTTCTACCCCATACCCCTTCCCCTTACCCCTCCCCCTTGTTTTGAAGGGGGAAGGGGAAGGGGTAAGGGGTAGAAATGGGATTGGGCCTTAGGCCCAATCCCATTTCTACCCCTTACGCCTCCCCCTTACCCCTCCCCCTTACCCCTTCAAAACAAGTGGGAGGGGTAAGGGGTAGAAATGGGATCTGGCCTTACTCAGTTTACTTTGTTGATATGATTTTTGGTCAAAAACCAGAGGCCTAGTGGTACAGGGTACACTCAATCAGAATAACCTCCAAAGTAGGGCCTTCCTCTGCGTCTCCCACATCTTTAGCTCCCGTTTCGTACAATCCTTGTTCTCTCAGCTCACCGAAGGGTCACAGGTTCACAGGGTCACCAGCGTCATCACAGATAAATCAATACTACAAAAGTGTTTGCTAAACGGTTTGCTCCCCTGCCCCCCCCCCACCCCACCCCCCCCAGTCCCTGGTGATCACCAACGCCGCCAAGCGTAAGTCGACCGTGGGTGAGATCGTCAACCTGATGTCGGTGGACGCCCAGCGCTTCATGGACCTCACCACCTTCCTCAACATGCTGTGGTCGGCGCCCCTGCAGATCATCCTGGCGCTGTACTTCCTGTGGCAGGTGGGACACGCGCGCGCGCACGCTCCTACACGCGCAGCGCACACACACACACACAAACGCTCCGACGCACAAACACACACTCCCACAAGCACACGCTTAGCTTAGCTTACTTAGCTTTTTGTGTTTTGTCGGCAAAAAGCGGAGACATTCAACGTTTAACACGTTGTCAAGAAAACTGTGATGCTCTGTTGTCAGAGATTCAGGTGATGGGGTCAGGGGCCAGCGACTATATACTATACTATACTATACTATACTATACTATACTATACTATACTATACTATACTATACTATACTATACTATACTATACTATAGGTCAGCGACCCTCTTTAAGAGGGACCCCCAGAATTTGGTATCTCCTAACAGAAGAGAGTAGAGAAGAGACTCGTATTGGGAAAAGATTGCGGTAACGATTGCAACGTCCGCTCATCAACGCAACTCATCAACACAACTCACAGACTGATTATTTCACAACACAGCTATAAAGCAGAACTCTGTGGCGGTTTCCGTTACACATCACCTCGATGCAACACCCTGGGAACCTTCCGATTTACTTTCATTTATCCGACTCATTTATCTGTCCTGCCACAACCTGTCTGCCGGTATTCCAGATGCGCCTCCCTTCATGTGTTGGGATGTGTTGTCTGAACGTCTCTGTAATCCGATATGCAGAACCTGGGTCCGTCTGTGCTGGCGGGGCTGGCCGTCATGGTGCTGCTGATTCCCCTCAACGCTGCCATCGCTGTGAAGACCCGCGCCTATCAGGTAAGGATCCCTGCCCAGACACGTCTCCGATATGTACAGTAAAAAAATATGTTCCTTTTACATTATCCTTGAGGGCATTTAACACTCGCTTTCCTTCAAAGCAACTTACAATTATTGCATTAGTCAGAAGAAAGAGAAACAATATATCTCTGTCGGAACAGTAAGGATGTTCAGAGAACAAAGTGCCAAGCACTAACAATCGCTAGGTTAACCCATTCCCCGTATGCAACAGAGATAGCTAGGATAAGATGCTACACAATGCTAAGTTATATTTTTAAGGTCCAGGACGAACAACATACAATAAGTGCGTAACAATTGACCACAATTGTTAAGTTAACCCATTCCCCGTAAACAACAAAGATAGCTCGGATAAGCTGCTACACGATGCTTAGTACTAGTTTTAAATGCCAGGACGTACAACATACAATAAGTGTGTATGGGGGGTGGGGGACTAAGGGGGTAGGCTATGCAGAGTCTTGGTGTCTAGTGGCGCGTTTCCACCAGAGGGTGCGGGTCGGTTCGGTGCGGCTTGGTGGAGTAGTGAGGGTGCGGTAAAGTCCAGCTCCGTTACGGCTGACGTTTCCACCGCCGACGGTACCCTTATGGTAGGGCGGGGTTTAAGCCGTAAGCCGATAGCCGCGGCAGCTACGTAGGCATCGGGACCTCATAGCAGCCCGACACACTGTAGCTGGCCAATAAATCCAAGGAAAAAGAAGAATGCTTACAATTGACAAAACGCAACACTGTAGGACGTCCAAGAAACTTTTGCGCGACATATTCTTCAATAAACCAAGCTTTCGTTGTTGTCCAGAAGTACCTCGCGGGTAATGTGTTGCTATTATCCCCCGTCACAAGAAAGTGCGAATCTGTCGACCAATCAACGGACGGCGTGTGTAGCTCGAACTTGCCGTTAACCTTTCAGGCGTCTCAGCACCCCAACGGAGGACTACAGCGAGACGAGTACGGCTCAATGCGGCTCAGCCCGGGTCGCGCCCACTTTTGGCGTAGGAAAAGCGTTCCGTGCCGCACCTTTGCGCACCGAACCGACCCGCACCCTCCGGTGGAAGCGCGCCATAAGTGTTCCCTTGTGTGTCGTATGGGGTGCTTTGTTTTCCATTGGGCTCCTTGCCAATTGCCTGGAAGGTGTGTTAGGGAACGGTGACCAGGAATCCTTTTAATGCGCACACAACAGAAGACATTTTATGCACACCACTTAACCTCTCAGTGCACCACTGTGATTAGTGAACTGTAAGATTTGAAACCAAACCGCAAGAACCGTCACCGCGGGGTGCCTCACTCCAGAAATGGGTCACTAAATGTTTCATCATCCGACAGGGTTCTCTCTCTGAATCACTCACTCACTCACTCACTCACTTACTTACACACACACACACGCAAGCTAGCACGCACGCACGTCACGCACACACTTGAGTATTTACTGTCTGCTTTTGGTAACAGAGTCTATAGTCACGGTAGTTTAAAAAAAAAATTGTAGCACTCAACACGAAGATTTTCCTAATGCCAGGAAAACATTAACTTATCATCCTAGCTTGTTAACCTTGCAGGGCAGTTAGATGGAAGTAGTGTCACAGTACAAGTATCATGATTTAATTGATAATCGTTTAAAATTGAATGTTCACATAGAAAGTTTAGTAAGGTATTCTAAGCTGCCAGGAAGAAATTGGTTGAGGCTTCGTCATTTCCCTTATTGGGCTGTGGTGATCTGTTGCACACCTCTGCCCAATGCTTGCCTTAGCTGGACGCTGTACCACAGTGCTCTGACGGTTACCACAACACTGCACCCTATTGGCCAGAGTTCAGTGGCCGTCACTGTCCCTGCACAGACTCACTCGTTGGCACATATTTATTAAACAGTCCATCCATGGTCTGCTCCCTTCTTACCTGTGTGGGAGTAGCTCACAAAGGACTAGCAATTGTGGTTTGTGTTCAAACAACACTATCCTCCTATCATACCCTAGGTCACGCACTGGATTTGGCAAGCATGCTTTTATGTTTTCAGCCCCTGCAGCGTGGAACATCTTACATACACACATGCAGCTAAAGGATCTGAACCAATTCATTATTGAAAAATGTAGTGAAATGTTGTGAGGCTAATCTAATTGTGAGACCTCAGTCGTGCGTCATGTTGCACTGCCGTCTCACCCTGCATCAACCGTCTGTTAGGTACATGATTCTGAGACCGACTACCAAAGGGTTTGATTGAGGTACTTTTAGTGTTTGTTGCATGTTGTTGTGAA
>NC_079429.1:5064779-5089779 GCF_026213295.1 Gadus chalcogrammus
TCCTTCTGTGTGTCCCAGCATCAACATGCTGGTGCCCCAGGGCTCCCTGGTGGCTGTGGTCGGCCACGTGGGCTGCGGCAAGTCCTCCCTGATCTCCGCCCTGCTGGGGGAGATGGAGAAGATCGAGGGTGACGTGGCCGTGCGGGTAAGGACAGGCAGAGCTGCACTGACCTCATGCAACACGCTTCCATCGGCTGCCATTCAACAGATCGCTTTTGTCCTGTGGTAGAGAACATTGTGTACAAAGCAACATGCTATGAACACGTTAGACCAGTGGTTCCCAAACTTGTTCTACTAGTGTACCCTTTCTGAGATATTCCTTCATCTGAGCACCCCCTTCACCGGCACAACATATTTTTCTGAGAAAAAGTAAAAAATAAATAATAATCTGTTGGTATATATTTATTTTTTTATTTTTTATTCCGAGTACCCCCTGCAGTAGTCCAAAGTCACCCCCATTTGAGAACAGTTAGACGTCTGGGCCGTGTAAATGGAGCTGACCGCTACATGGAAACATGTGTGGCCCGTCCCGATTGTGTGACAACGTCGGGCACTTCCGACTACTATAGAGAACAGGTTTTGGATCGCCACGGTAGTCTAACGTGTTCATCAAAACCCACCTGTTCAGAGTTCACCTAGACTCTGCATAGCCATCCAGTCCCGCCCTCCCACTATTGCACGTCCTGGTACTTAAGTGATGCACTTACTGTATGTTGTATTTATTCATAGTATAATGTGTAGCCTCTGCATTAGCTATCTTACACTGCTGTATACAGGGCATGGGTTAACCTAGTGATGGTTAGTGCTTGGTACTTGGTTCTATGAACATCCTTACCGTTCTTACCGTATTGTTGTTTCACTTTCTTCTGACAAATGTACTTATTGTAAGTCGCTCATTGTAAGTCGCTATAAAAATGTAACGAGCTCCGCTGCAGAGTCGTTAAATTCCGCTGCTTCTCTCCGCCTCTTTCCCCCCCCAGGGCTCGGTGGCGTACGTACCCCAGCAGGCCTGGATCCAGAACGCCACCCTAAGGGACAACATCCTGTTCGGGAAGCCCTTCGCTGAGCAGAAGTACCACAGCGTGCTGGAGGCCTGCGCCCTGACCCCCGACCTGGAAGTGCTCCCCGGCGGCGACATGACGGAGATCGGGGAGAAGGTAGCCTGGGTGGGGGTGACGGTGGGAGGGCTGGGGGGGTGGGGGTGACGGTGGGAGGGCTGGGGGGGGGTGGGGGATGACGGTGGGAGGGCTGGAGGGGTTGGGGGTGATGGTGGGAGGACTGGGGAGGTTGAGGTGATGGTGGGAGGACTGGGGGGTTGAGGTCATGGTGGGAGGACTGCGGGGGTTGAGGTGATGGTGGGAGGACTGGGGGGGGTGGAGGTTATGGTGGGAGGACTGGGGGGGGTGGAGGTTATGGTGGGAGGCCTGGGGGTAGGACGTGGGTGTCCCCTTGGATCCAGCAGTCCTACTGTGTTAGAGCAGAAGTTCTGGGTGGAGATGAGACAGAGCCTGGCCAGGAACCGGAAATGGCCAGGGGTGGAGTCCAGCCTTGTTTCCTGTTTTGTTAAGTAGAAATACTGAAGAGAGAGAGTCTGAAGAATACTCTTTTACCCTGAGTGGAGGAATCCTTCCGAGGGAAATTTAATTGAAAGTGGCATTTTAGGTGTATTTCTACTGCCGGCCAGTCCACGCAGTGTTCATTCGTAACCTTTTTAGAACATTCTTTACAATTGACTTCTGCTGGCCGATCCCCCCTCACAGATCCCCCCCTCCAACATAATGATTGGTTGAATCAACAATGAGGCTGGAGAAAGTCGAACCCAGATTCAACCCATCACAGTGTGAGCGACTTAAACGGTGAAGAAATTTCAAAAAAGGTTTCAAATGAACACTGTGTGTGTGAGCCAGCAGTAGAAATCTGCTTTAAATTAAACTCCCCTCCTGAACATGATGAGTTTAATCGACTATGAAGCCAAAGAAAGTGAAACCCAGTGTGAAGCCCGTCTGCTGTCAGTATTCCCACGCAGAAAGTGCTAGTTTTCCTCCTGCATGTCTCTGAGGACCCCCCGGTCCCTGACTCTCTCTCCCGCTGCCCCCCAGGGCATCAATCTGTCGGGGGGCCAGAGGCAGAGGGTGAGCCTGGCCCGGTCGCTGTACAGCGACGCGGACGTCTACCTGCTGGACGACCCCCTCTCCGCCGTCGACGCCCACGTGGCCAAGCACATCTTCGACAACCTGATCGGGCCGGAGGGAGCGCTGAAGGGCAAGGTAGGAAGGGCACTCTCAAGGCTCCGAGCAAAACGCACACAAGACGCAATCTATCATTCAGGTGGGGGCTCTCTCCCTCTCTCTCTGGGTTAGTAGCATTACACAGGGGGTCTCTCTCTCTCTCTCTCTCTCTGTCTCTCTGTCTCTCTCTTTCTCTCTCTCTCTCTCTCTCTCTCTCTCTCTCTCTCTCTCTCTCTCTCTCGCTCTCTCTCTCTCTCTCTCTCTCTCTCTCTCTCTCTCTCTCCCCGTCTGTCTATCTATCTCTATCCTCGAAGCCATGCAAAAACATCAACTATCTAAATGTAACCTGATGAGGTTCACCTTTCACTTTTCAACCGTTTCACCTCGTCTTTCTGTGAGGAAGCTAGGATTAAACGAGAGGAACCTGTTGGACCGCATTCAGTCCAAGTAAGGAGAAGGTTGTTGTTCAGCTGCCGGGCATCAATCTATAGAACATGGATCAAAGTGGTGTCGGTACTGGATATCAAAGTGGTGTCGGTACTGGATATCAAAGTGGTGTCGGTACTGGATATCAAAGTGGTGTCGGTACTGGATATCAAAGTGGTGTCGGTACTGGATATCAAAGTGGAGTTGGTACTGGATATCAAAGTGCCGTTGGTACTGGATATCAAAGTGGTGTTGGTACTGGATATCAAAGTGGTGTTGGTACTGGATATCAAAGTGGTGTCGGTACTGGATATCAAAGTGGTGTTGGAACTGGATATCAAAGTGGTGTTGGTACTAGACCTAAAAAAAAAATGTGTTTGGTTCCGGTTTCCGACCGACCCTGTCAATTTATGTGCGACCCAAATTATTTTATGAGCTTTTTTTTTATTTATGCAAACTATAATTACGTTTTGGTACAGCACCTCTTCATTCTGTAGAAGGATGAGCGCATTTTATCGTTTTTAAATGAAAACAACCAACCTATCATTCGCTGCCGCTGGAAAAAATAAAATTAAAAAATAAACTAAATTCCCTAACTACCCATGACCTCAACTGACAACCAACAGGAACCAAACTTTTTTTTTTTTTAGGCCATATCAAAGTGGTGTTGGTACTGGATATCAAAGTGCTGTCGGTACTGGATATCAAAGTGGTGTACTGGATATCAAAGTGGTCTTGGTACTGGATATCAAAGTGGTGTCGGTACTGGATATCAAAGTGGAGTTGGTACTAGATATCAAAGTGGAGTTGGTACTGGATATCAAAGTGGAGTTGGTAGCGACAGAGCATTGAAAATGTTAAGCATTGAGGCATCTCATCAAGGACACAGTCAAGTCCACCTATGATGTTGGGACACGAGTATGAAGTTAAGAAAATCGAGACTCGTTACTTGATAACTTTCTTGTTTTTCTTCTTCTTCCTCTCTGAAGACCCGCCTACTGGTGACGCACGGCGTCAGCTTCCTGCCGCAGGTGGACAACATCCTGGTGATGGTGGACGGCCGCGTGACTGAGATGGGGTCCTACCAGGAGCTGCTGGACCAGAACGGGGCCTTCGCAGAGTTCCTCAGGAACTACGCCATTGAGGACGTCATCGAGGAAGAGGCCATAGGTAAACCGCCTCAGTCCTGTTCCTCTCTACTCCTCCTCAGTCCAGCTCCTCTGTCTACTCCACCTCAGTCCTGCTCCTCTCTACTCCTCTGTCTACTCCAACTCATTCCTGCTCCTCTGTCTATTTCATATTTTATCGGTTGTTCTTATTTATATTTGGTTGTCTTTCACTCTTGTATTTTACTGCCGTTGTTTTTTTCGGGTTGCGTCGAGAGAAGCACTTATTGCCGCTGTCACGTTAAAATTGTACCGGCCTACGTCATCAGTTGTTAACATCTTGACAACCTGCCGACAACATTCGGCTCATGTTTCCAAAAGACGAAATAACATATTACAGATAACGGATCGCTAGATAACACTTGTTTTTACTTTATATTTGTATTGTATTTAATTGTTTAATCGAGGCGATCGCGTCAAATGACGTAGGAATGTACAAGAACCTTCCTACGTCATTTGACACGATCGCCCGTTTCCCGGCAACAGACGATCGCGTCGTCTGTTGCTATTCGATTAAACAATTAAATACAATACAAATATAAAGTAAAAACAAGTTTTATCTAGCGATCCGTTATCTGTATTATGTTACTTCGTCTTTTGGAAACATGAGCCGAATGTTTTTTGCAACCTGCCCGGCAACAGACGATCGCGTCGTCTGTTGCCAGGCAGGTTGTCAAGATGTAAACAACTGATGTGACGTAGGCCGGTACAATTTTCGCCCCCGGTACAATTTTAACGTGACACCGCCTGAGCATTGTTTAACTCGGGCGGCATGTGGCTGAGGAGCTAGAGCGGGTTGGCTGGTGGTAACCGGAGGGTTGCTAGTTCGATCCCCGTCTCCTCCGAGTGTCGAGGTGTCCCTGAGCGAGACACCTCACCCTAACGGCTCCTGACGAGCCTGGCTGTGGCCTTGCGGGGTTGACACCGCCATCGGTGTGTGACTGTGTGCATGAATGGGTGAATGTGAGGTGATACTGTAAGGTGCTTTGAGTGGCCACTGGTAAGGAAAGCTCTGTATAAACGCAGTCCATTTAACTCCAGTTTCTTTTGAAGGCCTCTGCAGTGTAAACATTGCACACCGTGATAATCAAACTGTCTTCCACAGAGGACCTGATTGATGATGAGGAGCTGTTCCCCGACGACGCCCTTAGCAACCACACAGACATGGCGGACAATGAGCCGGTGGTGAACGAGACCAAGAGGCACTTCATCAGGTACCCCAAACGCACTGGGCACAGGTGGTCTTGCATACTTCCTGCAGCCATCATCATAATTTCTTCAACTTTATACAGTATGAGTTAAAAAGCGTTAACGAACCAGGGTCTAAGTCTAAATTAAAATGAGAATGTAAGAGCCTCAAATGAAAAAAATGTAGACATTTTGGCATCTAAAAGTCTAAAATGTGAGAGCTCTTTTACAGAGGCAGGCAGTGGAGCAGAACAGATTATTTCCCTCACTCAATAGCAGACTGATTGCTATGGCATCAAATTACTCTCAGATGATAGCACTCAAATCTTGCCTGCAGCACCTTAAAGACATCATCGTTTATCACCGGCCTGTTTATTACCGGGAAACCCCAGAAAGCGGGTTTATGTTGGGAGCAGCTGCGAGAGGCCTGGGGGGTTGGAGGGGAAGTCTGGCCTTTGAGTCGTACCAAACAAACATCTCCTGAGTAAACATGGAGGTACACCGGTCCAGGAGTGAAGCAGGGATCGGGGAAGGAGGGGAAGCGAGCGGAGGGAGATTATATTGGAATGCGGCCGATAACTCAACACCCCTCGTGAGTTAGACAGGAAAGCATGGGAGAGAGAGGGGAGGACATGCAGCAAATTACCACGGGCAGGCATCAAACCCTGGACCCTTCCTTAAGGACTGAGCCTTAACGGTGCGCACTCTACCCGCTCAGCCACCGGGCGTGCCCCATAACGTAGCTCTCAACCCGCCCTCTTTGACCTTGCGCTCCTCTTCCTCCACCCAGGCAGATCAGCGTCATCTCCGGGGACTCGGACAACTCCAAGACACGCCGGAGGCACCTGGCCTCGCAGCGGAAGTCCGGGGAGCCCCCGGCGGAGAAGAAGCCACGGCAGGCCCCCGGGTCGGAAAAGCTCATCCACGCGGAGACCTCCGAGACCGGCAGGGTACGTCCTCACAGGACAGAGAGCGCCCCCGAAGGCATTGTTACTCCCATGCCCTAGGGGGCGCTTTTGGGCACCTGTTCAGTGTCACATATAATTTATATTATATATATCGTTCCGGTGCTGGTGAATCAGAGTCAACGTCTCGACTTTTGTTCTTGTGTCAATCCGTTAGTAAAGGCCTAGTTTTGGTTCCACGTCAGCACTGAACCTGTTTTGGTTCTGCGTCGGGTTTACTTGAGTGGACCAATCACAGCCCTTGCTGCTGCGTTGCCTCAATGCAAGGTTGACATTTTTTAGGGAGGCGCACGTCAGGCCCTTGTGGTGGACACAAGGAGGGTCCGCAAGGACGTGACGGGTCCGCAAACCCCCTTGCGTTGCGTCAACGTGGAACCACAACTAAGCCTTTTGAAGTTGTCCTTATACAGTATTATGCAACAAACATAACACCCTTCATTCCCACTTGGTCCCTGTAGGTGAAGATGAAGGTGTTCATGGACTACGCCAAGGCGGTGGGCTTGGTGCTCTCCGTCATCATCTGCCTGCTCTATGGCTGCCAGAACGCCGCCGCCATCGGCGCCAACGTCTGGCTCAGCGACTGGACCAAGGACGCCAGCGCCAACCAGACCAGGGACGAGGTCAACATGAGGCTGGGGGTGTACGCCTCGCTGGGCATTGCCCAAGGTGAGATTCGCTCTGGAGACTCTCCCTGGAGACTCTGGTTGGTGACTCTGGTTGGAGTCTCCCTGGAGAATCTGGTTGGAGTCTCTCCCTTGAGACTTTCCCTGGAGACTCGCTGAAGACGGAGTTGAGTACAGAGTTGACCTTGTTCCTTAGTCGTTTTACGCAAAACCATTACTGGTTTATACCATGCAGCTCCAGCAGAGTTTTCTGCGTCAGATTTCCTGCATGCCTTTCAGATGTTTTGGCAATCAGGGGCTGCAACTGAAATGCTAACCCTTCGACAGCGGAAGGTTGTAAACACATCTTCTTGTTGTGTGAACCACGACAAGCAGCTCGTATGAGGTGATCGTCCGGGGTCCATGTGACGGTGAGCTAGCAACGGTAGTTGCTAGCTCCCCGTCACATGGAGCCTGGACTGAACGGCCTCGCAGCAGTGCAATGAAGGTTTAACAGAGGAAACACCTGCTGTATAGAGCAGGCACAGGAGTGAGAACAGCAGATGCAGGTGTAGCACAGAACGCTTGCTATGGATGTGCTCCACATACGTTATCACTGTGTTGTCCATTCACCCTTCTAATCGTACAGTCTGGAGCAGTTCTCTATTAACCGATTGAAGCTGCTTTCGCCGGGAGGCAGTCACCGTTTGCGTCCATCAGTTCGAAGCCCGCTGGAAAACTGAGGGATGTTCCTGATGGATGAGCAGGAACTGACTCTGTCCTCCTCTGTCGATTATAAGCACATGCAGAAAACTGTCGCAGTGTTCCTCTGACAGCCACAGCGCCCCCCCCCCCCGTCGGGGAAAGTGCTCCCGGTACGACCTGGCGGCTGAAAACGGCGCCCATATCCTCTTGTCCCGTTCCCCAAACTGCTCCTCCCTGTCCCCCTTAGGTCTCCTTGTCATGGTCTCCTCCTTCACCCTGGCCGTGGGCAACATCGGGGCGGCCAAGAAGCTGCACTATAACCTGCTGAACAACAAGTTTCACACGCCCCAGGCGTTCTTTGACACCACGCCGCTCGGCCGCTTGATCAACCGCTTCTCCAAGGACATTTACATCATCGACGAGGTGCTGCCCTCCACCGTGCTCATGTTCCTGGGCACCTTGTTCTCCTCCGTGTCCACCATGATCGTCATCGTCGCCAGCACGCCCATCTTCGCCGTGGTCATCGTGCCGCTGGCTTTCGTTTACGTCTTTGTCCAGGTACCCCCCCCACCCCCACACCCCCGCGCGCTCTCCCCCACCAGGGCAGGGCGGTGTCCGGGCACTGCTCGGAGGAGTGTGTGTCCGTGTGCATGCCGGTGTGTGTGTTTGTGTGCGTGTGTGTGTGTTTTGTATTGTGTGGCCGGAATGCGGCCGGAATGCTTGTCAGTCCCTCGCCCACCTCCTCTCTCTCTTCCTCCGTTCACCTGTTGAATGTGAGCATCCCTCCTTGGCTGTCTCTGGTGAACCTGTCTTCCCTCTCTCACGCACACACACACGCACACACTTTCTTCACCGCTGATATGCGCACACACATCTGACCGCAGCGTGTGTGAGCTCTCCTGCTCCTCCCTACGGATGACAATGATCCGTGTGGAGTTCACTCCTTTGCTGCAAATGTCGCGTTCTCGTTGGCCAGGACTCGGTCGCCCATTGGGGTGTGATGGTGAACAGGTTAGGGTCTGGGCGGTGTTGTTGTTGTGGATTTGTTGTCTTCTGGATCGCAGCCGAATGCCTGCGCCTCTCAACCTTCCCAGAGATCTCTGGAGGAACGGGAACGGGAAGGTGTCTGTAGTAGTGAGTAGTGGTGAGTGAAGAACGCCTCCTCAGAGTAGCTCTGCTCCCCTCTAGTGTCAGAGCAGTGGAAGTGCGCTCTCGCCTGGGCATGCATGTGGATGCAGCGGCTGATCAAACCTGTGCTTTTCTGCCTGCATAAGCTGGGTGTTCTCCTTAAAGCATACCTTTAACCCCCACCCACCTTTCTCCTCCTCCTCACCTCCTCCTCCTCATCACCCCCTTCCTAATCACTTCTCACCTTCTCCTCGCCTCATTACCCCCCTGCTCCTCCTCACCCCACCCCCCGCTCCTCCTTACTCTCCTCCTTACCCTTTACCTAACCATCACCCTCCTCCCTCCTCCTCACACTCCCCCATATCACCTCCTCCTTCCCCTCACCTTGAACCTCCACCTCAACCTCATTTTCATCATCATCATCATCATCATCATCATCATCATCATCATCATCGTCGTCATCCTCCCCCTCATCCTCCTCCGCCTCCTCCTCCTCCTCCTCCCGCTCCTCCTCCTCCCCACCTCCTCCTCCTCCCGCTCCTCCTCCCGCTCCTCCTCCCGCTCCTTCTCCTGCTCCTCCTGCTCCTCCTCATCCTGCTCCTCCTCTACCTTCCGCTTCTCCTCCACCTCCACCTCCTCCTCCTCCTCCTCCTCCTCCTCCTCCTCATCCTCCTTCTCCTCTACCTTCTGCTCCTCATCATCATCATCATCATCATCATCCTCCCGCTGCTCCTCCTCCTCCTCCTCCTCCTCATCATCATCCTCCTCCTGCTCCTCCTCCTCCTCCCGCTCCTCCTCCTCTTCCTCCTCCTCCTCCTCCAGGTGTGTTTTTGATGGTGAACTCCCTGCTGGGCAAGGCGTACTGCATGCTGCGTGCGGCGCAGCTAACCCACGAGGGCATGCTGCAGCGCGTGCTGCGCGCCCCCCAGGGCTTCTTCGAGCGCACGCCCACCGGCCGCATCCTCAACCGCTTCAGCAAGGACGTGGACACCATAGACACGGCCATCCCCGACAACATAGACATATGGATGCGCACCTTCTGGTTCACGCTCAACGTGCTGCTGGTGTGCTCGGTGCTCACGCCCATGTTCATGGTGGGGGTGGCGCCCCTGCTGCTCTTCTATTGGTGGGTCCAGGTAAACAAGGAGACCGCCCCGCGCCCCCCTGCCTGTCCGAACGTCGTCTGAGAGCTCTGTGGATGGCTGGCGGTAGTCTGTTGTCCGGTTTGGTTCTGCTGTCGTTTTGTGCCGCTGTGTGTGCGTGGTTAGCGAGACGTTAGCGCGACGTTAGCGAGACGTTAGCGCGACTTTAGCGCAACGTTAGCGCAACGTTAGCGCAACGTTAGCCAGGACGCGACGGGCCTGTGACGATAGTAGGCGGGACATTATTTAGTGGCCTGCATGGACGGTTGTTCCTTTAAGAGCCCTACCCAGAGTACACACTATTTAACACACGCAGGTATATTGATAAATATATTGAAACAGATGAAGACTCTCCCCCCTCCCTGGTTTCCGTGTGGTCGTCAAAGGAACAGCCGTCCAGCGGTGGTAGCTAGCTAGTGTTGATCGAGGGTTTCCCGTGGATGTGTGCCTATTAACAGTCGACGTCTGCTAGACGTTCACTCACCTCGGTTGGATTATTTAGGAGCCTGGCTGATGTTTGGTTTCTGGGGCCTGCAACACAATTTGGAAGTCAAAGCTGACACGATGTTCAACATCTGCTGATCAAACATTAAGTCGTGGAGGAGGAAGACCCCAAACTGAGTACAGGAGTCGGGCTCCGTGATCACTCAACGCATCCTGAGCCTCCTCAGAGAACGACAGAAAAGCACAAACACCGGTTCTCCATCTGTCCTCAAGGTGGCGTAGTTTGCATGATAAATAACTAACAGCCGCTCGCCCCCCGAGACAAATCAGTCCAGGTGCAAAACCTATCTTCATCCTGTGTTTGTGATAAATTGTTAACACCTTTTTTGTGTGCGTGTGTGTGCGTACGTTCACGTGCGCCGTCCTTTTTCGAACTAACCCGGGCGCCATATCCCACACACAACACACGCCATCCGCCTCAACCAATCACATGCTCTGATCTCATCTCTCCCTCCCGCCTTTCCGAGCTTTGTGTGCATGTGTAACATCCTCCGAGCTCCCCCGTCTCCTGGGACCCCAGCGGGGGGGCTCTGAGCCCGGGCCCCTGAGCCTGGGGCCAGGGGCCTCCTGCCTTCTGTTGGGTTTGTGGGGTTATGGTCGGGCTGCACCATTATGACAGCGCGACCATTATGACGCCGTTATGAGGCAGCCCGACCATTATGACACCGTTATGAGACAGCCCGACCATTATGACACCGTTATGAGACAGCCCGACCATTATGACACCGTTATGAGACCATTATGCCCGACCATTATGACACCGTTATGAGACCATTATGCCCGACCATTATGACACCGTTATGAGACCATTATGCCCGACCATTATGACACCATTATGAGACAGCCCGACCATTATGCCCGACCATTCTGACACCGTTATGACATTATGACAAGGCGGCGTAATAATCAAGGCTTTTGACTGGTTTATACATTTAAAAAACACCTTAGGCTTTCTTCTTCATCTTGCCATGGATTACAAAACTATGCAAGCACTGAATATATTGATGCACAATATAGTTATGTGTTATCATTTTGACTCCCACAGGTTAAAAATGATACCCCTGAGAATGGTATAAGTATCTCATACTGAGTATGATCAGGCTATGATATGAAGACTCTCTATCTCGATCATAGTCCCTGTCTCCAAAACACTCCTGGTGTTTGTTTGATGGCAGCGTTGCTATGGCGTCTGTTGAGGCTTCAGGTGTTTGTTTCAACATTGGCCTCGCCGCTGTGCATGTGCACATGTTTGCATGTGTGCATGTGTCTATGTGCGTCTCGTTGTTTTGTCTCAATGTGTAGGTGTGTGTGTGTGTGTGTGTGTGTGTGTGTGTGTGTGTGTGTGTGTGTGTGTGTGTGTGTGTGTGTGTGTGTGTGTGTGTGTGTGTGTGTGTGTGTGTGTGTGTGTGTGCGTGCGTGCGTGCGTGCGCGCGCGCGTGCGTGCGTGCGAAAGCAAGCATCAACATTTCAGTTTCCATCCAATTCAAAACGTACAGCTCTACCCGCGTTACAGTCTGCCCTAACGCTGTGTCTGTCCCCGCCTCTCGTCCAATCACACTGACGCCCGCCCCCTCGTCGACCTCCTCCTGCTCCTCCTGCTCGGTGACGCCCCCTAGAGGTTCTACGTGGCCACGTCGCGCCAGCTGAAGCGGCTGGAGTCGGTGAGCCGCTCGCCCATCTACTCCCACTTCTCGGAGACCATCACGGGCGCCAGCGTCATCCGCGCCTACGGCAAGGACAGCGCCTTCGTACGCATGAGCGACACGCGCGTGGACGACAACCAGAAGAGCTACTACCCCGGCATCGTGGCCAACAGGTGAGAGATCAAATAAAGATCCATACATAATATAGATCTATACATAATATATATCTATGCATGGGGTGGACGACAACCAGAAGAGTCACTACCTATTATTAAAAAAAATAGATATTTAGACACTTACCTGTATCTATATATATCTATTCATGGTTTTTATTTAGAAATAGAGATATTTAGACACTTTCCTACACCTCTAGATAGGTTTATATATCTATATATCTATCTTTAAATCTATTCTTGAAGCCTCAAACTAATATGGGTTGTGTTAGGAGCATTCTTTACCAGTTGAGCTGAACAACCTATCTCTCTCTCTCACTCACTCATTCCCTCTCACTCACTCACTCACTCACTCACTCACCAACTCTCTCACTCTCTCTCACTCACTCACTCACTCACCAACTCTCTCTCACTCACTCACTCACTCACTCACTCACTCACTCACTCACTCACTCACTCACTCACTCACTCACCAACTCTCTCTCACTCACTCACTCACTCACTCACTCACTCACTCACTCACTCACTCACTCACTCACTCACTCACTCACTCACTCACTCACTCACTCACTCACCAACTCTCTCTCACTCACTCACTCACTCACTCACTCACTCACTCACTCACTCACTCACTCACTCACTCACTCACTCACTCACTCACTCACTCACTCACTCACTCACTCACTCACTCACTCACTCACTCACTCACTCACTCACTCACTCTCGGACTACTTTCATAAGACATTCCCTTAGAACCAGGGTCTAGACAGGCTGACTTGGCACACATAAGGCAGCACAGGCATTTGAACCTGTGCTCATCCAGACCCTGCAGCCGTGTTCTCACCGTCCGTCTGTCCCCAGGTGGCTGGGCGTCCGCATCGAGTTCATCGGGAACTGCATCGTGCTGTTCGCCGCGCTCTTCGCCGTCATCGGGAAGGAGAAGCTGAACCCGGGCCTGGTGGGGCTCTCGGTGTCCTACGCCCTGCAGGTATGAACACCACCCCGACTTGCACCCTCTGGGGACTGCACCCACTGAACGTCGATCGTCCAATCACAGGGCCCAACGCTCGCTGCAAGACAGGCTAATTTGCATAAAGTTCCCTGAAGTACAACCTCGGTCCCTCTCCTTTAAAAGGCGAGCATTGTAAATATGGGCCTTTTATTGTGAAGGCGACCAACGTGTCCCGCTCTTATTGTGAAGACGACAAACATTTTCCGCCCTTATTTTGAAGGCGACCAACGAGTCCCTCTTTTACTGTGAAGGTGACCAACGTGTCCCGCTCTTATTGTGAAGGCGACCAACGTGTCCCTCTTATTATGAAGGCGACCAACATGTTACGCTCTTATTGTGAAGGTGACCAACGTGTTACGCTCTTATTGTGAAGGTGACCATGACGCTGAACTGGATGGTGCGCATGACGTCCGACCTGGAGAGCAACATCGTGGCCGTGGAGCGTGTCAAGGAGTACTCCGAGACCAAGACTGAGGTACAAGGCCTTCTGCTGACGCAGTGTGTGTGCATGTGTGTGTGCGTGCGCATGTGTGTGTGCGTGCTTGTGTGCGCGCGTGCGTGCGTGCACAGCATCTGTTGTTGTTTGTGTTCAGGAGGAGAATGTGCTTTGCCAGAATAACAGAGCTCAAAAACAACAACAGCAGCAGAGCTGCCAGCTCATAAGGGAACACACAGCAGTCCTAAAGTATTACCAGATCATAAAGGTTATAATGCCTCTTGCTCTCTGTGTGGGGCCCTTGTACTGCAGAGAGGAAATGAGGCCTTTGTACTGTAGACTCAGCGTTTTAACACCAGAAGGACTACAATTCATACATGTATATCATATAGATATATTTATATGTATATATTTATATCACACTCACTCACTCAATTCCTCACACTCACTCACTCACTCACTCACTCACTCACTCACTCACTCACTCACTCCCTCCCTCCCTCCCTCCCTCCCTCCCTCCCTCCCTCCCGGTCTGGACCCCGCAGGCGCCCTGGGTGGTGGAGGACAAACGGCCTCCCTCAGATTGGCCGCCGCAGGGCAACGTGGAGTTCCGGGACTACAGCGTCCGGTACCGCGAGGGTCTGGACCTGGTGCTGAAGAACCTCACGCTGAGCGTCCAGGGCGGCGAGAAGGTGAGGCCCGGCGCTCAGGGACACGCCACTGGTCCACTGACACCACAACGGTGGTCGAATCCCCGCCCAAAGGCACTGGGCTCAATGCCCAGTGTCTGCAGCCTCCTTGACCCTGTCTTCCTGTCTAACCCCTACCTGCTCCTTAGTGACCTGTCTTACTGTCTAACCCCGACCTGCTCCTTAGTGACCTGTCTTACTGTCTAACCCCTACCTGCTCCTTAGTGACCTGTCTTACTGTCTAACCCCTACCTGCTCCTTAGTGACCTGTCTTACTGTCTAACCCCTACCTGCTCCTTAGTGACCTGTCTTACTGTCTAACCCCGACCTGCTCCTTAGTGACCTGTCTTCCTGTCTAACCCCTACCTGCTCCTTAGTGACCTGTCTTCCTGTCTAACCCCTACCTGCTCCTTAGTGACCTGTCTTACTGTCTAACCCCTACCTGCTCCTTAGTGACCTGTCTTACTGTCTAACCCCTACCTGCTCCTTAGTGACCTGTCTTACTGTCTAACCCCTACCTGCTCCTTAGTGACCTGTCTTACTGTCTAACCCCTACCTGCTCCTTAGTGACCTGTCTTACTGTCTAACCCCTACCTGCTCCTTAGTGACCTGTCTTACTGTCTAACCCCTACCTGCTCCTTAGTGACCTGTCTTACTGTCTAACCCCTACCTGCTCCTTAGTGACCTGTCTTCCTGTCTAACCCCTACCTGCTCCTTAGTGACCTGTCTTACTGTCTAACCCCTACCTGCTCCTTAGTGACCTGTCTTACTGTCTAACCCCTACCTGCTCCTTAGTGACCTGTCTCCCTGTCTAACCCCTACCTGCTCCTTAGTGACCTGTCTTACTGTCTAACCCTACCTGCTCCTTAGTGACCTGTCTTACTGTCTAACCCTACCTGCTCCTTAGTGACCTGTCTTACTGTCTAACCCCTACCTGCCCCTTAAAGACCTGTCTCTGTACTGTCTAACCCCTACCTGCCCCTTAAAGACCTGTCTCTGTACTGTTTAATCCCTACCTGCTCCTTAATGACCTGTCTCTGTACTGTCTAACCCCTACCTCCTCCTTAATGACCTGTCTCTGTACTGTCTAACCCCTACCTGCCCCTTAATGACCTGTCTCTGTACTGTCTAACCCCTACCTGCCCCTTAATGACCTGTCTCTGTACTGTCTAACCCCTACCTGCTCCCTAATGACCTGTCTCTGTACTGTCTAACCCCTACCTGCTCCTTAGTGACCTGTCTTACTGTCTAACCCCTACCTGCCCCTTAAAGACATGTCTCTGTACTGTCTAACCCCTACCTGCTCCTTAGTGACCTGTCTCTGTACTGTCTAACCCCTACCTCCTCCTTAGTGACCTGTCTCTGTACTGTTTAATCCCTACCTGCTCCTTAATGACCTGTCTCTGTACTGTCTAACCCCTACCTGCTCCTTAATGTTCTGTCTCTGTACTGTCTAACCCCTACCTCCTCCTTAATGACCTGTCTCTGTACTGTCTTGCCCCTTCATGCTTTTTAAGGGAGCAGGAGGCAATATTTCTGTAAAATAATTTAATCAAAATTATCAAATTACTCCTTATACACCATCTGTGAATCATATTATCTGCCAAAATAATATTCAAGATTCAAGATTATTTATCATCATCATTTACGAGGACAAGGCTCTCAATTTTTTTCGAGAGCATTATGGCTTGGTTTCTTTCTGTATTTTTTCTGCTCGGTGTTTTGAACCTCCTATGAATCTTAATACTGCTCCTCTATTGACCTGTTTTCAGATTCAGTGTCAGTGGCTTTAGGTAAAAACATCTGTTGAATGCAGAATATATATTGCTGAATAGATAATGTACTGTTGAACGGTCAAAGCAGCCATTGTTATTAAGGCTTGCACAGACATAACAACATACAGTAAACAAGAGTCTTGATTTCAGAAGCTCCTTCTGAAAGGTCTTTAGTGTCCGGTAATGTTCTGGTAACGTAGTTAACCACAGTAAGGATCATCCTCCTTCTCCTTTGCCAATGGGAACCTGCCAAGCTGCTAATAATATATCACCTCAACGTCCACAGTGTATAATATTAGGCGTGCACAAACGGATTAAGATGCGTGGAAGTGTCTATCAAAGGGCTTTATCCCCTGAGTGTCTGGTCCTCAAGCAGGGGGTTAGAGGAGGGGAACTCAAACTCACAACCAAGTCACCCCCACACATCTGTCAACCTCATTAGAGTGTGTGTGTGTGTGTGGTTGTGTGTGCCCATGTGTGTGCGTGTGTGTCTTTGCGTACGTGTTTGTGTGTGTGCGTGTCTGTGTGCGGTTGTGTGTGTCTGTATGTGTCAATGGTTGTGTGCGCATGTATGTGTGTGTGCGTGTCTGTGTGCGTGTGTGTGTGTGTGCGTGTGTGTGTGTGTGTGTGTGTGTGTGTGTGTGTGTGTGTGTGTGTGTGTGCGTGTGCGTGTGCGTGTGTGTGTGTGTGACAGGTGGGGATCGTGGGCCGGACCGGCGCGGGGAAGTCCTCCATGACGCTGTGCCTCTTCCGGCTGCTGGAGGCGGCGGGCGGGGAGATCACCATCGACGGAGTGAAGATCTCCGAGATCGGCCTCCACGACCTACGCTCCAAACTCACCATCATCCCCCAGGTATGATCCCTATCTAGACACGAACGTTAACATTAACTTTAACATTAACGTTTATATTGACGTTAACATATCATCACCCTCTTAAAGTAATGGCCTAAGTCACTTTTTTGCCAAAAATGATTTTTTCTTGCCTAAATCAGCTCTTTGGGATGCTTGCCACCTCTGGTATAATCCCCAACATCCTCAGTTGAACAGATCCTGTGATCCTACCCTTTTAGTGTAATGGCCCATGTCAATAGTGTGAATTAGTCCAATTTATTTTGCCTAAGTCACTAGACAGAGTGAGCGTTTCAAGATGGCGGCCGCTTCCAAAATAAAGAAAGTCTACCAAGCTAGTGAAGTTATTGCCATAACTCTGTTCAGTTTTTTCTGTTTTTTGAACAACTTGAAAATATGACTAAGGCCATTACTTTAAGAGGGTGACGATATTCATTGAGGGAATTTAGCAGACGCTTTCAACCAAAGCGACTCACAATCAGTACATTGAGGAAAGAGAAACAACACTATATCTCTGTCGGTACAGTAAGGATGTTCATATAACCAGGTGTCAAGCACTAACAAGTGTAAACGATAAAGAAATACTAAATACAATTTCAAGAGGTTTTTCATATGCATCGTTGAAGAAAAAGGAAAAAAATACATTCTTCTAATTGCATTTTATTTAGTTTGACTTTACTTCTTTATGTATAACAATATAACCTTCTATGAATTAGAAAATATAAAATCCTGTCAAAGGTTGTATTCGGTCCCTGTAATTTGACAGGGGTTTTCTTTTGTGACGTAAAAAGTGTGAAGGATTTTGCAGTTGACCGTTTTGTTGACCTCCAGGAACCGGTTCTGTTCTCGGGGACCCTGAGGATGAACCTTGACCCCTTCGACTCGTACAGCGACGAGGACCTCTGGAAGGCTCTGGAACATTCCCATCTCCACAAGTTCGTGACCAACGCGCCGGCCAAGCTGGAGATGGAGTGTGCTGAGGGGGGCGAGAACCTCAGGTAATACCCCCACCGCAGGGCTTCTGGACCGGGGATCATCCCCACTCTATGGGCGGATTATGGTTCCACGTTCCCGCAACGCGAGGGCGTTTACAGACCCCATACGTCCTTGCGGACCCTCCTTGCGTCCAACGCAAGGCCCTGACGTGCGCCTCGCCAAAATTGTAACCTTTTTTGCGAGGCGCAAGGGCTGTGATTGGTCCACTCACTAAAACCCGATGCAGAACCAAAACAGGTTCACGACTGCGTAGTCCTTGCGTTGCGTCGATGTGGAACCATAATCAGGCCTTAAAACTTTGAACACTCATCGTGCTCTGAAGCTCATGCGACAAAGAGGAGAACATAGGGGTTATTAAAGGGTTCTGTTGTGAGGCAGAGGTACTGGATCTTCTGTTCCTGTTTTTGTTGCATTAGGCTAGCTACATTGGGATAGTTACATTGGACTCGACCGTCTACTGTCTGCTGTAATGTTATATGTAAAGAAGATGAATAATCCAAAGGTTCTGTGTGTTTGTCTGTGTGTGCGTCTCTGTGTCTGTTTATATGTGTGCATGTTGGTCTGTGTGAGTTTGTCTTTATACGTGTCTGCGTGCCTGTGTGTGTATGTCTGTGTCTGTGTGTGTGCATCTGTGTGTTTGTGTGTGTGCGTGTATGTGTGAACGTGCGTGTCTGTGACTGTGTGTCTGTCTGTGTGTGTGTGTGTGTGTGTGTGTGTGTGTGTGTGTGTGTGTGTGTGTGTGTGTGTGTGTGTGCAGCGTGGGCCAGAGGCAGCTGGTGTGTCTGGCGCGCGCGCTGCTGAGGAAGACGAGGATCCTGATCCTGGACGAGGCCACGGCCGCCATCGACCTGGAGACGGACGACCTCATCCAGTCTACCATCAGGACGCAGTTCGAGGACTGCACCGTGTTCACCATCGCCCACCGACTCAACACCATCATGGACTACACCAGGTAGACCCCGCCGCCCACGGGGGAACACCAGGTGGGCGGCGGGTGTTCCCCCAGGGGTCGGAACCCAATAGTACCCCACTATTATTTTTTTAATGAGACTTGCAATTTTATTTCAAACCGAAGCACTTTTTTTTTTTTAATGTATTTCTTACGCCCTTATTTTGAAAGGGGCCGCTCAGGCTGTGCTGGCTAACTTACTCACACTCGCTTTTTATTCTTCCCCTCTCCCTCTCCCTTCCACTCTCCCTCTCCCTTCCACTCTCCCTCTCCCATTCTCTTCCCTATCTCCATCTCGCTTCTCCCTTCCCCTCCCTTCCCTCTCCCCTCCCTCTCCCTCTTCCTCTCCCTCTCCATCTAACTCTTCTTCTCTCCCTCTCTCTTCCCCTCTCCCTCTCCCTTTCCCTCTCTCTCCCCCTCTCCCTCTCCCTCTCCCTTCCCTCTCTCCCTCTCCACAGAGTGCTGGTTCTGGACAAGGGAGAGATCTCTGAGTTCGACACCCCCAGCCAGCTGCTGTCCCAGAAGGGCGTGTTCTACGCCATGGCCAAAGACGCAGGCCTGGTGCAGTAGCGCCCCCTGTCTGTCAGCGACAACACAGCGCCGCCTGGAGGGAGCGTGGTGTAGCTCCGTCAGGGACCCCCACGCAGACGGCGGAGCCGCCATTGCCTCCCGTCTCCCTGGAGAATAGGTTCAGTCCTGAGGATCACTGGCGCTGTCAAACCTTCTGGTTTGTGTTTGATCCAGAGAGACTTCAGGAACGTTCTGACCACAGATCACACGTCAGACAGTGCCTCCTGAGTCGGACGTAAACACACTCTGACCAAAGCTGAGGGCGCTGGTTGGGTCGTGCATCGCGTCGCTCATCTGTTGTTTGTGATTTAAGGAAGCCATTTATAAAAGAGGAAAGTAGGTTCTCTGCATTTTACTGCTTGACACAAGTCTGGAATTTAGTGCCTTCTGGCTAGGGAGAACAACTTCTGAATGTAAACGTTTTTTAAAACACTTGTCCAGAGCATATATATATATATATTGATGTATAAATATATAAATATATATATGTATTCTTACACATGCAAAGGAACATGTTTTTTTATTTTATTTGTACTCAACAACCTAGCAATACTGTGCCACTGTCCTTTCCAGAACTTTTTCCAGAGAGGCCGTCGCCTGCTTAAAGGGCCGGCGGCCCAACCTATTTTTGTACTGTATTTTTATTTAAGCTACTCTTAAAGGTTTTCTTTTCTAGGGAAGATTGTTCGGCTACATGTGTGATTTGTTTCTGAGGCACCGCAGTAAAATGGAAAGGAAAAAATAACTTGAATTGTGTGCTACCAAAATATGGACGTATGTTATTGCCTTTATTAAAAATATACATAAATGATAACTTGTTAAAAAAAAACCTTTCTTTGCACCTACTGTTACCCTTATGCAGAAATTCTCTTCAGGCATGACGGATTTCATTTCACCAGGATTTAGGAACACGATTATAGCTTCCAAACCAACCTTTTTGATTTCTCGACTGAGAGGAGAGGTCTGCCTTCCCTTCCCAGGAACTCCCACGGAGACCGAATGCCTTAAGCACATAAATGATTCCGAGCAGCTGTCCTGACACATTCAATCGACTATTGAAAAGGCTTCATCCATTGTCTTATGGGACACACACACACAGACCCACACAGAGACACACACACCTAATCTCAACTGACAGGTCAGAATTCTGCCAAAAATATGGTTATGATCTTTCTGGAAATTAAACTCATTCCACTGTTGGTCACTTTTGTGGAGCTGTGTGGGAGAGTCCATCTCTACCGTCTTAAATCTACATTTACATTTAGGGTGTTTAGCAGACGTTTTCATCCAAAGCTTACAATAAACCTTTGTCAGAAGAAAGAAAAACAACAATATATCTGTCGGTACAGTAAGTATGTTCATTGAACCAAGTGCCAAGCACCAACAAACAATAGGTTAACCCATTCCCCGTACACAACAAAGATAGCTGGATAAGATGCTACATGATGCTAAGTCCATATTAATTATCCTGTCTCGGAGAGTCCATCTCCACTCTACTAGTAGATATTAATTTAGTTTCTTAATGAAACAAAGGGTGCAGTGATGAAGGTGGTTTCACACCACTTCAATCACCATCACCCTGAGATTTCCATCAATCCAGAAACTAAATCAGAAATTTCTAACATCAGCACAAACTTTTCTTAGATGTATATTCCGTCTTGCAGGAATCCTGAAAGCTGGATAAATTCTGACCCAGAGACGATACGAGAGATTAATCTGATGCTGGGGGTTCAGTTAGAATTCATTTGTGTTCTCCAAGCAAAGTTTGAAACCTCAAATAACCCTGACTCCTTTAATGTTTTCTGTTAAATTGGTTCGGTACGGTGCTCTCCATTTCAAACCCATGTCTGTTGTACCTTCCCACAAATATTCTAACTTTCGTAGCCTCAATATGCATCTCATTGCCACAGTAGCTTTGAAAGTTATGAGTGGGAATGAAAATGAAATGTCTCACTAATCAATGTCATCAGTGTGTGTGTGTGTGTGTGTGTGTGTGTGTGTGTGTGTGTGTGTGTGTGTGTGTGTGTGTGTGTGTGTGAGAGAGAGAGAGAGGGCACCTGAGGTGAGGTAAGTAATGGAGTCTGATGAAAATTTGAATGAATGAGAATCTTTTAAGTGCAATACACAGACATATTACCTATCACTTCAAGGTTATGCACACACACACACACACACACACACACACACACACACACATACACACACACACACACACACACACACACACACACACACACACACACACACACACACACACACACACAAGGCCACACACACACACACACACACACACACACACACACACACACACACACACACACACACACACACACACACACACACACACACACACACATCAAACCCACACCCACAAACACCCACACACACGTCCACACAGACCCACACAAACACACACACTCACACACACACACACACACACACACACACACACACACACACACACACACACACACACACACACACACACACACACACACACACACACACACACACACACACACACACACACACACACACACACACACACTAGCTTCCCTTGTCCTGAGATGACCCGGTGAGAAAGCCAAAAGAAACTAGAACAGACGGTACAGTACCTACAGCACGTTTTGGGTTCACTGCCCAGCCTCTCTGCATCGTAAGTCCGTCTGCGTTCCTCTCCTCAGTTCACCTTCTCCGGCTCTGCCGCAGGGCCTGGGATAAGACCGGTGTTCTGATTGTTATACACAAAGCTCTGGCTCCGTGTACCACAGGGAACACACTGTAGGGTAACTGGGCTTAAACATAGTTCATCCTACAGCGCGTTTAGTCACCAGCATTAAGCAGCTCTGAGAGGGATATAGACATAGCCTAAATAGAGTGTAGACATTCCGACATTTAAAAGTCCACGCTAAGATGTATTTAGAGGGCTAATCCGGAAGGCGACACAAAGACATGCACTGTAAATCAAAGGTATGTAGCCTGTAAATTAAGGTTAAATCCGGTCGGGATGGTGGTCACATGTTGCACAATGAAAATAACATTTCTGAGGGCGGAAAATGGCCAATGACTGCAAAGCATCTGGAGTTAATAAAGTGACTTCAAGTTAATGAAGAGAAAATTAGCAATGTAGATGCAACTCTTTTGATATAGCATTCAGATAACATTAAACTACATGTTTAATGTGCTGCCATTCTGAGTCCGCAACACAGTTTAATTGCTTGATTGCTCTTTTTTTTTAACAAGCGAACGATAAGAAGAAGACATCTAGAACATCTGACTTTAAACTGATTATTTGGTATTCAAGACATTCCTTTGTTCTTCGCTCATTTACCTTACTGAGGCTGGCACTTTTATCCGATTAAACCTGAGAAACGAATTCTTGAAACTTTATTTGAATAGTATTTTCATTCCTTATTAGTTAATAGCGCTCATTCAAAAAAGCACTGGATTTAATACCTTGTGGTTTATGCTTCAATATTCTGATGTGGAGTAGGGATTTGATAATATGATAATTTGTTTCCTTATTCAGAATTGTGTGAAATAATAATTGTAATCACAATAATCATACTAATAATTCATAATAAAAATATAGATAAATATATATAATTTATTTGAAATGGTTAGTTATTTAGTGAATTAAAATGAAGTAATCTTTGACGCCCTATTCATATACAATTCAGTCCATCAGTTGAACCGATTGAACCTAATTCAAAGAATTTCCCATGCATTAAAAAAATAGTCGCTCCACCTATCCAATAATATTCCCTAACTTCAGATCAATAAACAGCCGCTCTGTTCCAGCGAGCGCTTGAGGGGCCGCAACAGAGTCTCCACCAGCAGCAACGTGCTGACGCCCAGCCGCCAGGGAAGGGTTAATAATCCCTTTAGCAGGCAGGTGCCCCGCTGTGAGCCCCGAGCGCATCAAAGTACCTCAAAAGTTCTTTCAACAACTCCAAGGCGATCCATAACTGTCATTACCAGTTAGGATACCTGGCCAGCTATGTTAGCAGTGGTTCTGCATTGGGCGCTTGGAGATCTTTCCTTTTTTTCCTTTACTCACGCAAAGTATAAATAGGAGAATCCCTGTTGTAGTTGAAATTAAGTGATCAACCGAAGGGGAGCGACGGACCTCCATCTGCCCCATCGGAGCTCTTGGTTCCCAAGGCGGACACGTGATGCGTCTTGATGCTGGTTGTCTGATTAAACCCATACATCTGGCTTACATCTCCGACCATTAACCGCTGGGTCCGAGCCGGTGAGTCAGAGCGTTTCTCCACTCGCTGCGTTCAGCCTCACGCTGGCCATGTGGTGGATGCTGTTCCCTCGGTGGATATGGTTCTTGGCGTACCTTTGCGCGTGGATGGACCCCCACGCCACAGCGATGCCTCGTGCAGCCCCTTCACATGCCGGCATCTGCCCCAACGAGATGAACCCCAACCTCTGGGTGGACGCGATGAGCACTTGCACCCGAGAGTGTGAACACGATCAGGTACGTTCATTACGCGCTAATTGTGGCTTAATTACGCATACCATTACGCATACCTTTACGCATACCATTTCGCGTGTTTTCCGACCTCAGCCCTCGGATAAACGGCTGATTATCCAATTTGCAAAATGAGAACATTGTTTTAAATTTTTTTTTTTTTTTATGTCAAACATTATCTTTTGTCTCTATCAACGTCCTCATTTTATTCACGCTCGGTCTGCAGAACATGACTTTCACCCGTCCACTCGGTCCGCCTGAAGTGCCTCCATTCAGACGTCTGCATCATGTCTCTGCTCCTCCAGGCGTGCGAGAGCTTCGAGAGGTGCTGCTCCAACGTGTGCGGCACCCGGAGCTGCGTGGCGGCGCGTCACGTCGACGCCAACAAGGGCCCCGTGGGCGCCCCCCAGGGGCCCACCTGCGCCGGCTCCACCTGCCCCCAGCAGGGCTCCACCTGTGACATCTGGGACGGCCAGCCGGTGTGCCGCTGCCTGGACCGCTGCGAGCGCGAGCCGCTGTTCACCTGCGCCTCCGACGGCATGACGTACTACAACCTGTGCTACATGGACGCCGAGGCCTGCTCCAAGGGCATCAGCCTCTCCGTGGTCACCTGCCGCTTCCACCTCACCTGGCCCAGCACCAGCCCCTCGCTGGCCCCCCGCACCACGCTGAGGCCCACCACCGCCACCCTGCCCGCCACCACGGCCCCGCCCGCCCCCCCCGCCCGGCCCCAGCCGCCCGTGCTGCTCAGCAGCCCCGTGCACCAGGCGGTGGGCGTCGGCGACACGGCCAGCTTCCTGTGCGACGTGGGGGGGCGGCCGCGGCCCGCCATCACCTGGGAGAGGCGGCGGGACCCGGTGGGGGGGGCCGGCGCCGAGCGCGTCCCGCTGGGACCCAACACCGTGCGGGGCAACATGGTGGTCACCAACATCGGACAGCTGGTCGTCTACAACTCCCAGCCGGGGGACTCGGGGGTGTACACCTGCACGGCGGAGAGCCCCCTGGGCTCGGTGGCGGCCAACCACACCCTCACCGTGCTGCTCAGCGAGCCCCACGCCGCCGCCGCTGCCGCCGCCGCCGAGAACGTTAGCCGCTGTCTGCCCGAGGCCTGCGTCAGGCCCCCCGGGGCCCCTGGGAACAGCAGTGGTGGGGACGGGGGTGGGGGTGGGGGCGCTGATGGTGCTGAGGGTGGAGCTGGAGGCGGTGCGTTGGACTGCGGGGGCGACCAGGTGGAAGTCGTCTGGTACTACGAGCCCGCCAGCAACAGCTGCCTCTCCCTGACCTCCTGCCCCAGCGGAGGCCCCAGCGAGGGCTCCAGCCCGCCCCAGGGGCCCCGGGTGTTCCAGAGCTTCGAGGAGTGCATGCGGTGC
>NC_079429.1:5094779-5106538 GCF_026213295.1 Gadus chalcogrammus
ACATAGGCCAACCTGTATCAAGTTCTACACAGCCGAACTTGATATAGATCCCTACATGTAACCCAGGAACAACATCATGCTTTGAATATACATTGTTTATCCTACTCTATTTACAGTAGTCTTCAATCAGTGCTGGATGATAATCTACGAGGGAAAATCTACTTGTTGTTGTTATTCTGATATTGAGACAAATCATGATCACTGTCCTATAGCGTCCATTTTTTGTGAGTCTCAATGTCTACTTCAAATGCAGTTAGAAATATGGGACAGTTGCTTCATTTTGTTTAAATGCTACAGGCCGAAAGACTAAATTAATATGTAACTTACTTGCTCCTTTTAAGTATAACATTGCTTGGGGAGTCCTATTCCTCCACTGAAAAGGTTGGAAAGTGCTTACAACTATCTGCTAGTTAGCGATCTATGACGCTGTTGTTTTTTATTGGTCGTCATGAAAAAAAACATAAGGGGTAACTCTGTTGTTTTTTATCGGTCGTCATGAAAAAAACAAAAGGGGTAACACTGTCGTTTTTATCAAATGAAACATGAGGGGTGACACTGTCATTTTTCTTTGGTTGTCATGAAAAAAAACATAAGGGGTAACACTGTTGTTTTTTATTGGACGTCATGAAGAAAAACATAAGGGGTATCACTGTTGTCTTTGTCAAATAAAATATAAGGGGTAGCACTGTCGTTTTTTATTGGTCGTCATGAAAAAAACAAACGTTGAAACGTATTGCTATCATGTCTATTGCACATATATTGTCATATATAACCACAGACATATTCAATTTTTAAATCTCAGTGGGAAGTGGAGAGAGCTGTGAGCTAACCCCCTGGAGACCGGGGTCCAAGTCTGGTTGATGTCCTCTGTTGGAAGACTCTTATCTCTATTTCATGCGAATTATAAAGTCAAGTATAACCATTGTGATGAGTTCATTTGGTGTCTTGATGGTGCATTGATAAGTTTGGAGGTTAATACTCTAAACAGCTCAGGTTCGGATCCCCGTAAAAACGTCGACAGGGGTACCACTGTCGTTTTTGTTGGTCAACATGGAAAAAACATGAGGGGTAACTGTCGTTTTTTATCGGCCGTCATGAAATAAACATAAGGGGTAACACTGTTGATATTCATCAAATAAAACAAAAGGGGTAACACTGTCGTTTTTATCAAATGAAACATGAGGGGTAACACTGTCCTTTTTTATCGGTTGTCATGAAAAAAACATAAGGGGTAACACTGTCGATATTTATCCATTAAAACATAGGGGGTAACATTGTCGTTTTTAACAAATTTAACATGAGGGGTGACACTGTCCCTTTTCTTTGGTATTCATGAAAAAAACCATAAAGGGTAACACTGTTCTTTTTTATTGGTCTTCATGAAAAAAAAAACATAAGGGGTAACACTGTCATTTTTTATTGGTCGTCATGAAAAAAAACATAAGGGGTAACACTGTTGTTTTTTATTGGTCGTCATGAAAAAAAAACATAAGGGGTAACACTGTTCTTTTTTATTGGTAGTCATGAAAAAAAACATAAGGGGTAACACTGTTGTCTTTGTCAAATAAAATATAAGGGGTAACACTGTTGTATTTTATTGGTCTTCTTGAAAAAAAACACATTTGAAAAAAAAAAAAAAAAGTGTCCTTGTCAAATAAAATATAAGGGGTAATACTGTTGTTTTTCATCAGTCATCATGGGAAAAAAACATAAGGGGTAACACTGTTGTTTTTAATTGGTCGTCATGAAAAAAGCATAAGGGGTAACACTGTCGTTTTTTATTGGTCGTCATGAAAAAAAACATGAGGGAAATTATAGAAATCCACACATACATGTTAATGTCATCATGTATATCCTCTTTATTGATGATTGATTATTGAGTATTGTCATCGCCACAGTGGTGCAGTGGAGTATATTCTGCCTAACCCCCTGGAGACCGGGGTTGAAGTCCGGTTGATACCGTCTGTTGGAAGACTCTTATCTCTATTTCATGCGAATTATAAAGTCAAGTACAACCATTGTTTTGACTTTATGTGTTGTCTTGGTGGTGCTTTGATAAGTTCGGAGGTTAACACTCTGAATAGCTGATGATCGGATACCCGCCAAAGCGGCGACAGGGGTACCACTGTTGTTTTTTGTTGGTCAACATGGAAAAAACAAGAGGGGTAACTGCCGTTTTTTTTTGGTTGCATGAAAAAAAACATAAGGGGTAACACTGTTGTTTTTTATTGGTTTTCATGAAAAAAAACATAAGGGGTAACACTGTTGTTTTTATTGGTCGTCATGAAAAACAACATAAGGGATAACACTGTTGTTTTTCATTGGTCGTCATGAAAAAAAACATAAGGGGAAACACTGTCGTTTTTATTGGCCGTCATGAAAAAAATCATAAGGGGTAACACTGTTGTTTTTATTGGTCGTCATGAAAAAAACATAAGGGGTAACATTGTTGTTTTTTATTGGTCGTCATGAAAAAAAACATAAGGGGTAACACAGTTGTTTTTCATTGGTCGTCATGAAAAAAAACATAAGGGGTAACACTGTTGTTTTTATTGGCCGTCATGAAAAAAATCATAAGGGGTAACACTGTTGTTTTCATTGGTCGTCATGAAAAAAAATCATGAGGGGCAACATTGTTGTTTTTTATTGGTCGTCATGAAAAAAACATAAGGGGTAACACTGTTGTTTTTTATTGGTCGTCATGAAAAAAAACATAAGGGGTAACACTGTTGTCTTTGTCAAATAAAATATAAGTGGTAACACTGTCGTTTTTTATCAGTCGTCATGAAAAAAACATAAGGGATAACACTGTTGTTTTTATTGGTCGTCATGAAAAAAATCATACGGGGTAACATTGTTGTTTTTTATTGGTCGTCATGAAAAAATAAATAAGGGGAAACACTGTTGTTTTTTATCGGTTGTCATGAAAAAAAACATAAGGGCTAACACTGTTGTTTTTATTGATTGTCATGAAAAATAACATAAGGGGTAACAATGTTGTTTTTTATTGGTCGTCATGAAAAAAAACATAAGGGGTAACACTGTTGTTTTTATTGACCGTCATGAAAAAAAACATAAGGGGTAACACTGTTGATATTTATCAATTAAAACATAGGGGGTAACACTGTCGTTTTTATCAAATGAAACATGTGGGGTGACACTGTTGTTTTTCTTTGGTCGTCACGAAAAAAAACATAAGGGGTAACACTGTTGTTTTTTATTGGTCGTCATGAAAAAAAACAGAAGGGGTAACACTGTTGTTTTTTTATTGGATTATGAAAAATAACATAAGGGGTAACACTGTTGTTTTTTATTGGTCGTCATGAAAAAAAACATAAGGGGTAACACTGTTGTTTTTTTATTGGTCGTCATGAATAAAAACATAAGGGGTAACACTGTTGTTTATTATTGGTCGTCATGAAAAAAAACATAAGGGATAACACTGTTGTTTTTCATTGGTCGTCATGAAAAAAAACATAAGGGGAAACACTGTCGTTTTATTGGCCGTCATGAAAAAAATCATAAGGGGTAACACTGTTGTTTTTATTGGTTTTCATGAAAAAAAACATAAGGGGTAACACTGTTGTTTTTATTGGTCGTCATGAAAAACAACATAAGGGATAACACTGTTGTTTTTCATTGGTCGTCATGAAAAAAAACATAAGGGGAAACACTGTCGTTTTTATTGGCCGTCATGAAAAAAATCATAAGGGGTAACACTGTTGTTTTTATTGGTCGTCATGAAAAAAACATAAGGGGTAACATTGTTGTTTTTTATTGGTCGTCATGAAAAAAAACATAAGGGGTAACACAGTTGTTTTTCATTGGTCGTCATGAAAAAAAACATAAGGGGTAACACTGTTGTTTTTATTGGCCGTCATGAAAAAAATCATAAGGGGTAACACTGTTGTTTTTCATTGGTCGTCATGAAAAAAAATCATGAGGGGCAACATTGTTGTTTTTTATTGGTCGTCATGAAAAAAACATAAGGGGTAACACTGTTGTTTTTTATTGGTCGTCATGAAAAAAAACATAAGGGGTAACACTGTTGTCTTTGTCAAATAAAATATAAGTGGTAACACTGTCGTTTTTTATCAGTCGTCATGAAAAAAACATAAGGGATAACACTGTTGTTTTTATTGGTCGTCATGAAAAAAATCATACGGGGTAACATTGTTGTTTTTTATTGGTCGTCATGAAAAAATAAATAAGGGGAAACACTGTTGTTTTTTATCGGTTGTCATGAAAAAAAACATAAGGGCTAACACTGTTGTTTTTATTGATTGTCATGAAAAATAACATAAGGGGTAACAATGTTGTTTTTTATTGGTCGTCATGAAAAAAAACATAAGGGGTAACACTGTTGTTTTTATTGACCGTCATGAAAAAAAACATAAGGGGTAACACTGTTGATATTTATCAATTAAAACATAGGGGGTAACACTGTCGTTTTTATCAAATGAAACATGTGGGGTGACACTGTTGTTTTTCTTTGGTCGTCACGAAAAAAAACATAAGGGGTAACACTGTTGTTTTTTATTGGTCGTCATGAAAAAAAACAGAAGGGGTAACACTGTTGTTTTTTTATTGGATTATGAAAAATAACATAAGGGGTAACACTGTTGTTTTTTATTGGTCGTCATGAAAAAAAACATAAGGGGTAACACTGTTGTTTTTTTATTGGTCGTCATGAATAAAAACATAAGGGGTAACACTGTTGTTTATTATTGGTCGTCATGAAAAAAAACATAAGGGGTAACACTGTTGTCTTTGTCAAATAGAATATAAGGGGTAACACTGTCGTATTTTATTGGTCATCATGAAAAATAAATAATTTGAAAAAATAAATAATTTGAAAAAATAAATAATTTGTCCTTGTCAAATACAATATAAGGGGTAACACTGTTGTTTTTCCTCAGTCATCATGGGAAAAAAACATAAGGGGTAACACTGTCGTTTTTATCAAAAGATACGTAAAGGGTAACACTGTCGTTCTTTATCGTCATGAAAAACCCATAAGGGGTAACACTGTCGAAATCTATTGAATAAAACATAGGGGGTAACACTGTCGTTTTTATCAAATGAAACATGAGGGGTGACACGGTTGTTTTTTATTGGTCTAAATAAAAAAAAACTTAAGGGGTAACAGTGTCTTTTTTTATTGGTCGTCATGAAAAAAAACATAAGGGGTAACACTGTTGTTTTTTATTGGTCGTCATGAAAAAAAAACATAAGGGGTAACACTGTTCTTTTTTATTGGTAGTCATGAAAAAAAACATAAGGGGTAACACTGTTGTCTTTGTCAAATAAAATATAAGGGGTAACACTGTTGTATTTTATTGGTCTTCTTGAAAAAAAACACATTTGAAAAAAAAAAAAAAAGTGTCCTTGTCAAATAAAATATAAGGGGTAATACTGTTGTTTTTCATCAGTCATCATGGGAAAAAAACATAAGGGGTAACACTGTCGTTTTTATCAAAAGATACGTAAAGGGTAACACTGTCGTTCCTTATCGTCATGAAAAACCCATAAGGGGTAACACTGTCGAAATCTATTGAATAAAACATAGGGGGTAACACTGTCGTTTTTATCAAATGAAACATGAGGGGTGACACGGTTGTTTTTTATTGGTCTAAATAAAAAAAAACATAAGGGGTAACAGTGTCTTTTTTTATTGGTCGTCATGAAAAAAATCATAAGGGGTAACACTGTTGTTTTTTATCGGTTGTCATGAAAAAAAAAATAAGGGGTAACACTGTTGTTTTTTTATTGGTCGTCATGAATAAAAACATAAGGGGTAACACTGTTGTTTTTTATTGGTCGTCATGAATAAAAACATAAGGGGTAACACTGTTGTTTTTATTGACCGTCATGAAAAAAAACATAAGGGGTAACACTGTTGTTTTTCATTGGTCGTCGTGAAAAAAATCATAAGGGGTAACATTGTTGTTCTTTATTGGTCATCATGAAAAAAAACATAAGGGGTAACACTGTTGTTTTTTATTGGTCGTCATGAATAAAAACATAAGGGGTAACACTGTTGTCTTTGTCAAATAGAATATAAGTGGTAACACTGTTGTTTTTAATTGGTCGTCATGAAAAAAGCATAAGGGGTAACACTGTCGTTTTTTATTGGTCGTCATGAAAAAAAACATGAGGGAAATTATAGAAATCCACACATACATGTTAATGTCATCATGTATATCCTCTTTATTGATGATTGATTATTGAGTATTGTCATCGCCACAGTGGTGCAGTGGAGTATATTCTGCCTAACCCCCTGGAGACCGGGGTTGAAGTCCGGTTGATACCGTCTGTTGGAAGACTCTTATCTCTATTTCATGCGAATTATAAAGTCAAGTACAACCATTGTTTTGACTTTATGTGTTGTCTTGGTGGTGCTTTGATAAGTTCGGAGGTTAACACTCTGAATAGCTGATGATCGGATACCCGCCAAAGCGGCGACAGGGGTACCACTGTTGTTTTTTGTTGGTCAACATGGAAAAAACAAGAGGGGTAACTGCCGTTTTTTTTTGGTTGCATGAAAAAAAACATAAGGGGTAACACTGTTGTTTTTTATTGGTTTTCATGAAAAAAAACATAAGGGGTAACACTGTTGTTTTTATTGGTCGTCATGAAAAACAACATAAGGGATAACACTGTTGTTTTTCATTGGTCGTCATGAAAAAAAACATAAGGGGAAACACTGTCGTTTTTATTGGCCGTCATGAAAAAAATCATAAGGGGTAACACTGTTGTTTTTATTGGTCGTCATGAAAAAAACATAAGGGGTAACATTGTTGTTTTTATTGGTCGTCATGAAAAAAAACATAAGGGGTAACACAGTTGTTTTTCATTGGTCGTCATGAAAAAAAACATAAGGGGTAACACTGTTGTTTTTATTGGCCGTCATGAAAAAAATCATAAGGGGTAACACTGTTGTTTTTCATTGGTCGTCATGAAAAAAAATCATGAGGGGCAACATTGTTGTTTTTTATTGGTCGTCATGAAAAAAACATAAGGGGTAACACTGTTGTTTTTATTGGTCGTCATGAAAAAAAACATAAGGGGTAACACTGTTGTCTTTGTCAAATAAATATAAGGGGTAACACTGTCGTTTTTATCAGTCGTCATGAAAAAAACATAAGGGATAACACTGTTGTTTTTATTGGTCGTCATGAAAAAAATCATACGGGGTAACATTGTTGTTTTTATTGGTCGTCATGAAAAAATAAATAAGGGGAAACACTGTTGTTTTTTATCGGTTGTCATGAAAAAAAAACATAAGGGCTAACACTGTTGTTTTTATTGATTGTCATGAAAAATAACATAAGGGGTAACAATGTTGTTTTTTATTGGTCGTCATGAAAAAAAACATAAGGGGTAACACTGTTGTTTTTATTGACCGTCATGAAAAAAAACATAAGGGGTAACACTGTTGTTTTTCATTGGTCGTCATGAAAAAAATCATAAGGGGTAACACTGTTGTTTTTATTGGCCGTCATGAAAAACAACATAAGGGATAACACTGTTGTTTTTCATTGGTCGTCATGAAAAAAAACATAAGGGGAAACACTGTCGTTTTTATTGGCCGTCATGAAAAAAATCATAAGGGGTAACACTGTTGTTTTTATTGGTCGTCATGAAAAAAACATAAGGGGTAACATTGTTGTTTTTTATTGGTCGTCATGAAAAAAAACATAAGGGGTAACACTGTTGTTTTTCATTGGTCGTCATGAAAAAAAACATAAGGGGTAACACTGTTGTTTTTATTGGCCGTTATGAAAAAAATCATAAGGGCTAACACTGTTGTCTTTGTCAAATAGAATATAAGTGGTAACACTGTCGTTTTTTATTGGTCGTCATGAAAAAAAACATGAGGGAAATTATAGAAATCCACACATACATGTTAATGTCATGTATATCCTCTTTATTGATGATTGATTATTGAGTATTGTCATCGCCACAGTGGTGCAGTGGAGTACACTCTGCCTAACCCCCTGGAGACCGGGGTTCAAGTCCGGTTGATACCCTCGGTTGGAAGACTCTTATCTCTATTTCATGCGAATTATAAAGTCAAGTACAACCATTGTGTTGACTTTATTTGTTGTCTTGGTGGTGCTTTGATAAGTTCGGAGGTTAACACTCTGAATAGCTGATGATCGGATACCCGCCAAAGCGGCGACAGGGGTACCACTGTCGTTTTTTGTTGGTCAACATGGAAAAAACAAGAGGGGTAACTCTGCCGTTTTTTTTTGGTTGCATGAAAAAAAACATAAGGGGTAACACTGTGTTTTTTATTGGTCGTCATGAAAAAAACATAAGGGTTAACACTGTTGTTTTTTATTGGTTGTCCTGAAAAAAAACATAAGGGGTAACACTGTTGTTTTTATTGGTCGTCAAGAAAAACAACATACAGGGTAACACTGTTGTTTTTTATTGGTCGTCATGAAAAAATAAATAAGGGGAAACACTGTTGTTTTTTATCGGTTGTCATGAAAAAAAACATAAGGGGTAACACTGTTGTTTTTCATTGGTCGTCATGAAAAAAAAAATAAGGGGTAACACTGTTGTTTTTATTGGTCGTCATGAAAAAAACATAAGGGGTAACACTGTTGTTTTTTATTGGTTGTCATGAAAAATAACATAAGGGGTAACACTGTTGTTTTTTATTGGTCGTCATGAAAAAAAACATAAGGGGTAACACTGTTGTTTTTTATTGGTCGTCATGAAAAAAAACATAAGGGGTAACACTGTTGTTTTTTTATTGGTCGTCATGAAAAAAAACATAAGGGGTAACACTGTTGTTTTTATTGGTCGTCATGAAAAAAAACATAAGGGGTAACACTGTTGTTTTTTTATTGGTCGTCATGAATAAAAACATAAGGGGTAACACTGTTGTTTTTTATTGGTCGTCATGAAAAAAAACATAAGGGGTAACACTGTTGTCTTTGTCAAATAGAATATAAGGGGTAACACTGTCGTATTTTATTGGTCGTCATGAAAAATAAATAATTTGAAAAAATAAATAATTTGTCCTTGTCAAATAAAATATAAGGGGTAACACTGTTGTTTTTCATCAGTCATCATGGGAAAAAAACATAAGGGGTAACACTGTCGTTTTTATCAAAAGATACGTAAAGGGTAACACTGTCGTTCTTTATCGTCATGAAAATAAAAAAAAACATAAGGGGTAACAGTGTCTTCTTTTATTGGTCGTCATGAAAAAAACATAAGGGGTAACACTGTTGTTTTTTATTGGTCGTCATGAAAAATAACATAAGGGGTAACACTGTTGTTTTTTATTGGTCGTCATGAAAAAAAACATAAGGGGTAACACTGTTGTTTTTTATTGGTCGTCATGAAAAAAAACATAAGGGGTAACACTGTTGTTTTTTATTGGTCGTCATGAATAAAAACATAAGGGGTAACACTGTTGTTTTTTATTGGTCGTCATGAAAAAAAACATAAGGGGTAACACTGTTTTCTTTGTCAAATAGAATATAAGGGGTAACACTGTCGTATTTTATTGGTCGTCATGAAAAATAAATAATTTGAAAAAATAAATAATTTGTCCTTGTCAAATAAAATATAAGGGGTAACACTGTTGTTTTTCATCAGTCATCATGGGAAAAAAACATAAGGGGTAACACTGTCGTTTTTATCAAAAGATACGTAAAGGGTAACACTGTCGTTCTTTATCGTCATGAAAATAAAAAAAAACATAAGGGGTAACAGTGTCTTCTTTTATTGGTCGTCATGAAAAAAAACATAAGGGGTAACACTGTTGTTTTTTATTGGTCGTCATGAAAAAAAAACATAAGGGGTAACACTGTTGTTTTTTATTGGTCGTCATGTAAAAAAACACAAGGGGTAACACTGTTCTTTTTTATTGGTAGTCATGATAAAAAACATAAGGGGTAACACTGTTGTCTTTGTCAAATAGAATATAAGGGGTATCACTGTCCCAAGCAACAGATTATTTCACGACAACTATGTTCTGTTCTTTTGCTGCATTCATTTAAAAAACATAAACGTTAAACCCAGCGCCGTGGCATTTGTTAAAGGTGCATTATGTTACGTTGTCACCAAGCGTTTAAAAAGGGTACTGCAGTTCAACATTTGAACATTGGAGATATATGTCCATCCCCTCCTCCCCAGACCTGAAGCTACCGCGTGTTGCCAGTTTGGGGACACTGACATAATCTAGTCCGACAACGACAAACAAACGACCAGTCCTCCTGCCCTGTAAGTGGATCAGCTGATGAAGTTTACATTTGTAATTAATTTATTGTTTCTAAATGATAAACCAGCTTGTGTGGCATCCGTTGTGAACCTTTCCTCGGTTCTAAGTTGTCGTCATCTTTCAAGTGCAACTCCCAGATTCCCGCGTGTTTTAGCCCGGCTCTGGTTATGGAGATGTTGCGTTGTAGGACGATGCTCTTCTGCACCCCTCTGGATTGAACTTCTGAAGCCGTGATGATTAGTTGCAGCGTGATGAAAATCTGGCTTGTGTTGCATTAACATCAAACAAACGCCTCACATTCACTGTAAGTGGATCAAACGCCTCACATTCCCCCAGCCCTATATTTAAGAATTGCCCAGAAGGTAAAATATTGTTTTAAAAGCTTATTTGCACCGAAAAATTCATCCGTCACTGACCCAAATACACAGGCGCCTACCGTAAAAAAACAGATTACCTGTGGACTGGACATGCATGCCCTGAACACCAAAGTGAGCACATTAAACCGGGGCTTCCTGTGAATGAGGACAAGTGACCCCGACCGCGAAGGCCTGAAGCCTTACTACAACGGCCTCTAATGAAGAAGGAGGTTATTCTGCAACTATGCAGCTTTCATGTCCTGGTTTACGGGCTGGGCTGCGTTGGGATCTTTGTCGAGAACACATGGCGAGGATCAGGAAGTAGCAGTCCATAAATTAATGAGCGTATTATATGAGCCCTTGTCTTTCGGGCCCCCACTCTGTCCACAGGGGGTTCGTGTGGGTTTCCTGTACCCCAGAGTCTCTGGAGCCAATGTAATCTGAGAGCCTCTCTAGGCTTTTATGGGCGAATATCTCTCATTATGTTTTGTTGAATTCATGCCTGGAAGATTCTTGGGATAGAATTTTGAATTGTGTTAATATTGCACTACAATATCGATGTATTCTTTCTGTTATGGCCTGTAAAATGTATTCTTACTGCTGATCCAGTGTTTTCTCTATGACATTTATTTTAGTGTCCCTAACAGGGTAATTGATTCGCAATTCTAAGGACTCCTAGAAATAACCGCAACCACAATGACGCAATGATCTTTGTGGATCAATTGGATTCAAGAGACCATGCTAGATGTTATTGGATATTATGATAGTATTAATAATCAGTCAATTGTTCGGGGGTTCTGGAGAACCAGAACCCGTACTGAAAATGTAATTAAATATAATTTAAAACGGAGCTAGACCAGACATTGGGTCAATTAAAATTGCAAGACAACAAATAAAGCAACACAATACTACTACAATGAAGTTATAAGCCCTGCATATGGGCACCATATCAATGAGCTAAACAATATCAATCTCCATATCAATTAGCCCAACACATTTGAGAGACCGCCAGGATATAGAGGTTTACATTGTAATGTTTGTATCCAATGTTAACATTTTTTAAATGTAGAAGAGTAGCTTGAACCAGACCCATGAAACCGTGCAACTGAAATACAAAGGCAGTAAAACAATATTGCTTGCAATGAGCCTTCACGTCC